>NW_027212453.1:0-176000 GCF_947461875.1 Haliaeetus albicilla | reverse complement strand
CCCGGCCTCCCTTCCTGAGCCCCCAGGGTAGGCCTGGTATCTCTACCTGGTGCACCTGCTTAAGCCTGGCGTCCCTTCCCGACGCTCCGGGGTCGTACCGGTACCCCCACTCGGTACTCCGTGGTAGTACCCGCAATCCTCATCGGTACTCCGGGGTGGTACTAGTACTCCCACCAGGTACTCCGGGGTAGCACCCGTAACCCTCATCGGTACTCCGGGGTGGTACCGGTACCCGCAACCGGCGCTCCGGGGTAGTACCGGTACCACCACTCGGAACTCCAGGGTGGTATCAGTACCCCCACCCAGTACTACAGGGTACAACTGCTGTCCCTACGGGCGCGCGGGGTTAGACTTGCCCTTACTACCTGACCCTCTGCATTATAGGCCCGGTGTCCCTACCCGACGTTCCGGGATAGAACCTGTTCCCCCAACAGTACTATGGGGTTGTACCGGAAGCCTTTGTGCTGCGCCGGAGTTCACCTGTTGTCCCTACGGGCGCGCCCTTTAGACCCGGCCTCCCTTCCTGAGCCCCCAGGGTAGGCCTGGTATCCCTACCTGGTGCACCTGCTTAAGCCTGGTGTCCCTTCCCGACGCTCCGGGGTAGTACCGGTACCCCCACTCGGTGCTCCGTCATAGTAACCGTAATCCTCATCGGTACTACGGGGTAGTACCGGTACCCCCAATCGGTACACCGTGGTAGCACCCGTAACCCTCATCGGTAGTCCGGGGTGGTACCAGTACCCGCAACCGGCGCTCCGGGGTAGTACCGGTACCACCACTCGGCACTCCGGGGTGGTAGCAGTACCCCCACCCAGTACTACAGGGTACAACTGCTGTCCCTACGGGCGCGCGATGTTAGACTCGCCCTTACTACCTAACCTTCTGCATTAGGCCCGGTGTCCCTCCCCAACGTTCCGGGATAGAACCTGTTCCCCCAACAGTACTATGGGGTTGTACCGGAAACCTTTGTGATGCGCCGGAGATCACCTGTTGTCCCTACGGGCGCGCCCTGTTAGACCCGGCCTCCCTTCCTGAGCCCCTAGGGTAGGCCTGGTATCCCTACCTGGTGCACCTGCTTAAGCCTGGCGTCCCTTCCCGACGCTCCGGGGTAGTACCGGTACCCCCATTCGGTACTCCGTGGTAGTACCCGTAACCCTCATCGGTACTCTGGGGTGGTACCAGTACTCCCACCAGGTACTCCGGGGTAGCACCCGTAACCCTCATCGGTACTCCGGGGTGGTACCGGTACCCGCAACCGGAGCTCCGGGGTAGTACCGGTACCACCACTCGGCACTCCGGGGTGGTACCAGTACCCCCACCCAGTACTACAGGGTACAACTGCTGTCCCTACGGGCGCGCGGGGTTAGACTCGCCCTTACTACCTGACCCTCTGCATTATAGGCCCGGTGTCCCTCCCCGACGTTCCGGGATAGAACCTGTTCCCCCAACAGTACTATGGGGTTGTACCGGAAACCTTTGTGATGCGCCGGAGTTCACCTGTTGTCCCTACGGGCGCGCCCTGTTAGACCCGGCCTCCCTTCCTGAGCCCCCAGGGTAGGCCTGGTATCTCTACCTGGTGCACCTGCTTAAGCTTGGCGTCCCTTCCCGACGCTCCGGGGTAGTACCGGTACCCCCACTCGGTACTCCGTGGTAGTACCCGCAATCCTCATTGGTACTCCGGGGTGGTACCAGTACTCCCACCAGGTACTCCGGGGTAGTACCCGTAACCCTCATCGGTACTCCGGGGTGGTACCAGTACCCCCACCCAGTACTACAGGGTACAACTGCTGTCCCTACGGGCGCGCGGGGGTTAGACTCGCCCTTACTACCTGACCCTCTGCATTATAGGCCCGGTGTCCCTCCCCGACGTTCCGGGATAGAACCTGTTCCCCCAACAGGACTATGGGGTTGTACCGGAAGCCTCTGTGATGCGCCGGAGTTCACCTGTTGTCCCTACGGGCGCACCCTGTTAGACCAGGCCTCCCTTCCTGAGCCCCCAGGGTAGGCCTGGTATCCCTACCTGGTGCACCTGCTTAAGCCTGGCGTCCCTTCCCGACGCTCCGGGGTAGTACCGGTACCCCCACTCGGTGCTCCGTCGTAGTAACCGTAAACCTCATCGGTACTACGGGGTAGTACCGGTACCCCCAAACGGTACACCGTGGTAGCACCCGTAACCCTCATCGGTACTCCGGGGTGGTACCAGTACCCGCAACCGGCGCTCCGGGGTAGTACCGGTACCACCACTCGGTACTCCGTGGTAGTACCCGTAACCCTCTACGGTACTCTGGGGTGGTACCAGTACTCCCACCAGGTACTCCGGGGTAGCACCCGTAACCCTCATCGGTACTCCGGGGTGGTACCGGTACCCGAAACCGGCGCTCCGGGGTAGTACCGGTACCACCACTCGGAACTCCAGGGTGGTATCAGTACCCCCACCCAGTACTACAGGGTACAACTGCTGTCCCTACGGGCGCACGGGGTTAGACTTGCCCTTACTACCTGACCCTCTGCATTATAGGCCCGGTGTCCCTACCCGACGTTCCGGGATAGAACCTGTTCCCCCAACAGTACTATGGGGTTGTACCGGAAGCCTTTGTGATGCGCCGGAGTTCACCTGTTGTCCCTACGGGCGCGCCCTTTAGACCCGGCCTCCCTTCCTGAGCCCCCAGGGTAGGCCTGGTATCCCTACCTGGTGCACCTGCTTAAGCCTGGTGTCCCTTCCCGACGCTCCGGGGTAGTACCGGTACCCCCACTCGGTGCTCCGTCATAGTAACCGTAATCCTCATCGGTACTACGGGGTAGTACCGGTACCCCCAAACGGTACACCGTGGTAGCACCCGTAACCCTCATCGGTAGTCCGGGGTGGTACCAGTACCCGCAACCGGCGCTCCGGGGTAGTACCGGTACCACCACTCGGCACTCCGGGGTGGTACCAGTACCCCCACCCAGTACTACAGGGTACAACTGCTGTCCCTACGGGCGCGCGATGTTAGACTCGCCCTTACTACCTAACCTTCTGCATTAGGCCCGGTGTCCCTCCCCAACGTTCCGGGATAGAACCTGTTCCCCCAACAGTACTATGGGGTTGTACCGGAAACCTTTGTGATGCGCCGGAGATCACCTGTTGTCCCTACGGGCGCGCCCTGTTAGACCCGGCCTCCCTTCCTGAGCCCCCAGGGTAGGCCTGGTATCCCTACCTGCTGCACCTGCTTAAGCCTGGCGTCCCTTCCCGACGCTCCGGGGTAGTACCGGTACCCCCACTCGGTACTCCGTGGTAGTACCCGTAACCCTCATCGGTACTCCGGGGTGGTACCAGTACTCCCACCAGGTACTCCGGGGTAGCACCCATAACCCTCATCGGTACTCCGGGGTGGTACCGGTACCCGCAACCGGCGCTCCGGGGTAGTACCGGTACCACCACTCGGAACTCCAGGGTGGTACCAGTACCCCCACCCAGTACTACAGGGTACAACTGCTGACCCTACGGGCGCGCGGGGTTAGACTCGCCCTTACTACCTGACCCTCTGCATTATAGGCCCGGTGTCCCTCCCCGACGTTCCGGGATAGAACCTGTTCCCCCAACAGGACTATGGGGTTGTACCGGAAGCCTCTGTGATGCGCCGGAGTTCACCTGTTGTCCCTACGGGCGTGCCCTGTTAGACCCGGCCTCCCTTCCTGAGCCCCCAGGGTAGGCCTGGTATCTCTACCTGGTGCACCTGCTTAAGCCTGGCGTCCCTTCCCGACGCTCCGGGGTCGTACCGGTACCCCCACTCGGTACTCCGTGGTAGTACCCGTAACCCTCATCGGTACTCTGGGGTGGTACCAGTACCCCCACCCACTACTACAGGGTACAACTGCTGTCCCTACGGGCGCGCGGGGTTACACCCGACCTTTCTATCTCACCCACCACGTTAGGCCCGGTGTCCCTCCCCGACGTTCCGGGATAGAACCTGTTCCCCCAACAGTGCTATGGGGTTGTACCGGAAACCTTTGTGATGCGCCGGAGTTCACCTCTTGTCCCTATGGGAGCGCCCTGTTAGACCCGGCCTCCCTTCCTGAGCCCCCAGGGTAGGCCTGGTATCCCTACCTGGTGCACCTGCTTAAGCCTGGCGTCCCTTCCCGACGCTCCGGGGTAGTACTGGTACCCCCACCTGGTGCTCCTGGGTGGTACCCGTAACCCTCTACGGTACTCTGGGGTGGTACCAGTACTCCCACCAGGTACTCCGGGGTAGTACCCGTAACCCTCATCGGTACTCCGGGGTGGTACCAGTACCCCCACCCACTACTACAGGGTACAACTGCTGTCCCTACTGCTGCGCGGGGTGAGACCCGCCCTTTCTATCTGACCCTCCGCGTTAGGCCCGGTGTCCCTCCCCAACGTTCCGGGATAGAACCTGTTCCCCCAACAGTACTATGGGGTTGTACCGGAAACCTTTGTGATGCGCCGGAGTTCACCTGTTGTCCCTACGGGCGCGCCCTGTTAGACCCGGCCTCCCTTCCTGAGCCCCCAGGGTAGGCCTGGTATCTCTACCTGGTGCACCTGCTTAAGCCTGGCGTCCCTTCCCGACGCTCCGGGGTCGTACCGGTACCCCCACTCGGTACTCCGTGGTAGTACCCGTAACCCTCTATGGTACTCTGGGGTGGTACCAGTACTCCCACCAGGTACTCCGGGGTAGTACCCATAACCCTCATCGGTAGTCCGGGGTGGTACCAGTACCCCCACCCAGTACTACAGGGTACAACTGCTGTCCCTACGGGCGCGCAGGGTTAGACTCGCCCTTACTACCTGACCCTCTGCATTATAGGCCCGGTGTCCCTCCCCGACGTTCCGGGATAGAACCTGTTCCCCCAACAGGACTATGGGGTTGTACCGGAAGCCTCTGTGATGCGCCGGAGTTCACCTGTTGTCCCTACGGGAGCGCCCTGTTAGACCCGGCCTCCCTTCCTGAGCCCCCAGGGTAGGCCTGGTATCCCTACCTGGTGCACCTGCTTAAGCCTGGCGTCCCTTCCCGACGCTCCGGGGTAGTACCGATACCCCCACTCGGTACTCCGTGGTAGTACCCGCAATCCTCATCGGTACTCTGGGGTGGTACCAGTACCCCCACCCACTACTACAGGGTACAACTGCTGTCCCTACGGGCGCGCGGGGTTACACCCGACCTTTCTATCTCACCCACCACGTTAGGCCCGGTGTCCCTACCCGACGTTCCGGGATAGAACCTGTTCCCCCAACAGGACTATGGGGTTGTACCGGAAGCCTCTGTGATGCGCCGGAGTTCACCTGTTGTCCCTACGGGCGCACCCTGTTAGACCAGGCCTCCCTTCCTGAGCCCCCAGGGTAGGCCTGGTATCCCTACCTGGTGCACCTGCTTAAGCCTGGCGTCCCTTCCCGACGCTCCGGGGTAGTACCGGTACCCCCACCTGGTGCTCCTGGGTGGTACCCGTAACCCTCTACGGTACTCTGGGGTGGTACCAGTACTCCCACCAGGTACTCCGGGGTAGTACCCGTAACCCTCATCGGTACTCCGGGGTGGTACCAGTACCCCCACCCACTACTACAGGGTACAACTGCTGTCCCTAATGCTGCGCGGGGTGAGACCCGCCCTTTCTATCTGACCCTCCGCGTTAGGCACGGTGTCCCTCCCCGACGTTCTGGGATAGAACCTGTTCCCCCAACAGTACTATGGGGTTGTACCGGAAACCTTTGTGATGCGCCGGAGTTCACCTGTTGTCCCTACGGGCGCACCCTGTTAGACCAGGCCTCCCTTCCTGAGCCCCCAGGGGAGGCCTGGTATCTCTACCTGGTGCACCTGCTTAAGCCTGGCGTCCCTTCCCGACGCTCCGGGGTCGTACCGGTACCCCCACTCGGTACTCCGTGGTAGTACCCGTAACCCTCATCGGTACTCTGGGGTGGTACCAGTACCCCCACCCACTACTACAGGGTACAACTGCTGTCCCTACGGGCGCGCGGGGTTACACCCGACCTTTCTATCTCACCCACCACGTTAGGCCCGGTGTCCCTCCCCGACGTTCCGGGATAGAACCTGTTCCCCCAACAGTGCTATGGGGTTGTACCGGAAACCTTTGTGATGCGCCGGAGTTCACCTCTTGTCCCTATGGGAGCGCCCTGTTAGACCCGGCCTCCCTTCCTGAGCCCCCAGGGTAGGCCTGGTATCCCTACCTGGTGCACCTGCTTAAGCCTGGCGTCCCTTCCCGACGCTCCGGGGTAGTACTGGTACCCCCACCTGGTGCTCCTGGGTGGTACCCGTAACCCTCTACGGTACTCTGGGGTGGTAGCAGTACTCCCACCAGGTACTCCGGGGTAGTACCCGTAACCCTCATCGGTACTCCGGGGTGGTACCAGTACCCCCACCCACTACTACAGGGTACAACTGCTGTCCCTACGGGCGCGCGGGGTTAGACTCGCCCTTACTACCTGACCCTCTGCATTATAGGCCCGGTGTCCCTCCCCAACGTTCCGGGATAGAACCTGTTCCCCCCACAGGACTATGGGGTTGTACCGGCAACCTTTGTGATGCGCCGGAGTTCACCTGTTGTCCCTACGGGCGCGGCCTTTAGACCCAGCCTCCTATCCTGAGCCCCCAGGGTAGGCCTGGTATCCCTACCTGGTGCACCTGCTTAAGCCTGGCGTCCCTTCCCGACGCTCCGGGGTAGTACCGGTACCCCCACTCTGTGCTCCGTCATAGTAACCGTATTCCTCATCGGTACTACGGGGTAGTACCGGTACCCCCAAACGGTACACCGTGGTAGCACCCGTAACCCTCATCGGTACTCCGGGGTGGTACCAGTACCCCCACCCAGTACTACAGGGTACAACTGCTGTCCCTACGGGCGCGCGGGGTTAGACTCGCCCTTACTACCTGACCCTCTGCATTATAGGCCCGGTGTCCCTACCCGACGTTCCGGGATAGAACCTGTTCCCCCAACAGGACTATGGGGTTGTACCGGCAACCTTTGTGATGCGCCGGAGTTCACCTGTTGTCCCTACGGGCGCGCCCTTTAGACCCGGCCTCCTTTCCTGAGCCCCCAGGGTAGGCCTGGTATCTCTACCTGGTGCACCTGCTTAAGCCTGGCGTCCCTTCCCGACGCTCCGGGGTCGTACCGGTACCCCCACTCGGTACTCCGTGGTAGTACCCGTAACCCTCTACGGTACTCTGGGGTGGTACCAGTACTCCCACCAGGTACTCCGGGGTAGCACCCGTAACCCTCATCGGTACTCCGGGGTGGTATCAGTACCGCCACCCACTACTACAGGGTACAACTGCTGTCCCTACGGGCGCGCGGGGTTACACCCGACCTTTCTATCTCACCCACCACGTTAGGCCCGGTGTCCCTAACCGACGTTCCGGGATAGAACCTGTTCCCCCAACAGTACTATGGGGTTGTACCGGAAACCTTTGTGATGCGCCAGAGTTCACCTGTTGTCCCTATGGGAGCGCCCTGTTAGACCCGGCCTCCCTTCCTGAGCCCCCAGGGTAGGCCTGGTATCCCTACCTGGTGCACCTGCTTAAGCCTGGCGTCCCTTCCCGACGCTCCGGGGTAGTACCGGTACCCCCACCTGGTTTTCCTGGGTGGTACCTGTAACCCTCTACGGTACTCTGGGGTGGTACCAGTACTCCCACCAGGTACTCCGGGGTAGTACCCGTAACCCTCATCGGTACTCCGGGGTGGTACCAGTACACCCACCCACTACTACAGGGTACAACTGCTGTCCCTACTGCTGCGCGGGGTGAGACCCGCCCTTTCTATCTGACCCTCCGCGTTAGGCCCGGTGTGCCTACCCGACATTCCGGGATAGAACCTGTTCCCCCAACAGTACTATGGGGTTGTACCGGAAACCTTTGTGATGCGCCAGAGTTCACCTCTTGTCCCTACGGGCGCGCCCTGTTAGACCCGGCCTCCCTTCCTGAGCCCCCAGGGTAGGCCTGGTATCCCTACCTGGTGCACCTGCTTAAGCCTGGCGTCCCTTCCCGACGCTCTGGGGTAGTACCGGTACCCCCACTCGGTACTCCGTCGTAGTAACCGTAACCCTCATCGGTACTCCGGGGTAGTACCGGTACCCCCACCTGGTGCTCCTGGGTGGTACCCGTAACCCTCTACGGTACTCTGGGGTGGTACCAGTACTCCCACCAGGTACTCCGGGGTAGTACCGGTACCACCAGTCGGCACTCCGGGGTGGTACCAGTACCCCCACCCAGTACTACAGGGTACAACTGCTGTCCCTACGGTCGCGCGATGTTAGACTCGACCTTACTACCTAACCCTCTGCGTTAGGCCCGGTGTCCCTCCCCGACGTTCCGGGATAGAACCTGTTCCCCCAACAGTACTATGGGGTTGTACCGGAAACCTTTGTGATGCGCCGGAGTTCACCTCTTGACCCTACGGGCGTGCCCTGTTAGAACCGGCGTCCCTTCCTGAGCCCCCAGGGTAGGCCTGGTATCCCTACCTGGTGCACCTGCTTAAGCCTGGCGTCCCTTCCCGACGCTCCGGGGTAGTACCGGTACCCCCACTCGGTACTCCGTCGTAGTAACCGTAACGCTCTATGGTACTCCGGGGTGGTACCAGTACTCCCACGAGGTACTCCGGGGTAGCACCCGTAGCCCTCATCGGTTCTCCGAAGTGGTACCAGTACCCCCACCCAGTACTACAGGGTACAAATGCTGTCCCTACGGGCGCGCGGGGTTAGACTCGCCCTTTCTACCTGACCCTCTGCATTAGGCCCGGTGTCCCTCCCCGACGTTCCGGGATAGAACCTGTTCCCCCAACAGTACTATGGGGTTGTACCGGAAACCTTTGTGATGCGCCGGAGTTCACCTGTTGTCCCTACGGGCGCACCCTTTAGACCCGGCCTCCCTTCCTGAGCCCCCAGGGTAGGCCTGGTATCCCTACCTGGTGCACCTGCTTAAGCCTGGCGTCCCTTCCCGACGCTCCGGGGTAGTACCGGTACCCCCACTCGGTACTCCGTCGTAGTAACCGTCACCCTCTACGGTACTCCGGGGTGGTACCAGTACTCCCACCAGGTACTCCGGGGTAGCACCCGTAACCCTCATCGGTACTCCGGGGTGGTACCAGTACCCCCACCCACTACTACAGGGTACAACTGCTGTCCCTACGGGCGCGCGGGGTTACACCCGACCTTTCTATCTCACTCACCACGTTAGGCTCGGTGTGCCTACCCGACGTTCCGGGATAGAACCGGTTCCCCCAACAGTACTATGGGGTTGTACCCGAAACATTTGTGATGCGCCGGAGTTCACCTCTTGTCCCTACGGGCGCGCCCTGTTAGACCCGGCCTCCCTTCCTGAGCCCCCAGGGTAGGCCTGGTATCCCTACCTGGTGCACCTGCTTAAGCCTGGCGTCCCTTCCCGACGCTCCGGGGTAGTACCGGTACCCCCACTCGGTACTCCGTCGTAGTAACCGTAACCCTCATCGGTACTCCGGGGTAGTACCGGTACCCCCAAACGGTACACCGTGGTAGTACCCGTAACCCTCATCGGTACTCTGGGGTGGTACCAGTACCCCCACCCACTACTACAGGGTACAACTGCTGTCCCTACTGCTGCGCGGGGTGAGACCCGCCCTTTCTATCTGACCCTCCGCGTTAGGCCCGGTGTCCCTACCCGACGTTCCGGGATAGAACCTGTTCCCCCAACAGTACTATGGGGTTGTACCGGAAACCTTTGTGATGCGCCAGAGTTCACCTGTTGTCCCTACGGGCGCGCCCTGTTAGACCCGTCCTCCCTTCCTGAGCCCCCAGGGTAGGCCTGGTATCCCTACCTGGTGCACCTGCTTAAGCCTGGCGTCCCTTCCCGACACTCAGGGTAGTACCGGTACCCCCACTCGGTACTCCGTGGTAGCACCCGTAACCCTCATCGGTACTCCGGGGTGGTACCGGTACCCCCACCCACTACTACAGGGTACAACTGCTGTCCCTACGGGCGCGCGATGTTAGATTCGCCCTTTCTATCTGACCCTCTGCATTAGGCCCGGTGTCCCTCCCCGACGTTCCGGGATAGAACCTGGTCCCCCAACAGTACTATGGGGTTGTACCGGAAACCTTTGTGATGCGCCGGAGTTCACCTGTTGTCCCTACGGGCGCGCCCTGTTAGACCCGGCCTCCCTTCCTGAGCCCCCAGGGTAGGCCTGGTATCCCTACCTGGTGCACCTGCTTAAGCCTGGCGTCCCTTCCCGACGCTCCGGGGTAGTACCGGTACCCCCACTCGGTACTCCGTGGTAGTACCCGTAACCCTCATCGGTACTCTGGGGTGGTAGCAGTACTCCCACCAGGTACTCCGGGGTAGTACCGGTACCACCACTCGGCACTCCGGGGTGGTACCAGTACCCCCACCCAGTACTACAGGGTACAACTGCTGTCCCTACGGGCGCGCGATGTTAGACTCGACCTTACTACCTAACCCTCTGCGTTAGGCCCGGTGTCCCTCCCCGACGTTCCGGGATAGAACCTGTTCCCCCAACAGTACTATGGGCTTGTACCGGAAACCTTTGTGATGCGCCGGAGTTCACCTGTTGTCCCTACGGGCGCGCCCTTTAGACCCGGCCTCCCTTCCTGAGCCCCCAGGGTAGGCCTGGTATCCCTACCTGGTGCACCTGCTTAAGCCAGGCGTCCCTTCCCGACGCTCCGGGGTAGTACCGGTACCCCCACTCGGTACTCCGTGGTAGTAACCGTAATCCTCATCGGTACTCCGGGGTGGTACCGGTACCCGCAACCGGCGCTCCGGGGTAGTACCGGTACCACCACTCGGCACTCCGGGGTGGTACCAGTACCCCCACCCACTACTACAGGGTACAACTGCTGTCCCTACGGGCGCGCGGGGTTACACCCGACCTTTCTATCTCACCCACCACGTTAGGCCCGGTGTCCCTACCCGACGTTCCGGGATAGAACCTGTTCCCCCAACAGGACTATGGGGTTGTACCGGCAACCTTTGTGATGCGCCGGAGTTCACCTGTTGTCCCTACGGGCGCGCCCTTTAGACCCGGCCTCCTTTCCTGAGCCCCCAGGGTAGGCCTGGTATCCCTACCTGGTGCACCTGCTTAAGCCTGGAGTCCCATCCCGATGCTCCGGGGTAGTACCGGTACCCCCACTCGGTACTCCGTGGTAGTACCCGCAATCCTCATCGGTACTCCGGGGTGGTACCAGTACTCCCACCAGTACTTCGGGGTAGCACCCGTAACCCTCATCGGTACTCCGGGGTGGTACCGGTACCCGCAACCGGCGCTCCGGGGTAGTACCGGTACCACCACTCGGCACTCCGGGGTGGTACCAGTACCCCCACCCAGTACTACAGGGTACAACTGCTGTCCCTACGGGCGCGCGGGGTTAGACTCGCCCTTACTACCTAACCCTCTGCATTAGGCCCGGTGTCCCTCCCCAACGTTCCGGGATAGAACCTGTTCCCCCAACAGTACTATGGGGTTGTACCGGAAACCTTTGTGATGCGCCGGAGTTCACCTGTTGTCCCTACGGGCGTGCCCTGTTAGACCCGGCCTCCCTTCCTGAGCCCCCAGGGTAGGCCTGGTATCTCTACCGGGTGCACCTGCTTAAGCCTGGCGTCCCTTCCCGACGCTCCGGGGTCGTACCGGTACCCCCACTCGGTACTCCGTGGTAGTACCTGTAACCCTCTACGGTACTCTGGGGTGGTACCAGTACTCCCACCAGGTACTCCGGGGTAGTACCCGTAACCCTCATCGGTACTCCGGGGTGGTACCAGTACCCCCACCCACTACTACAGGGTACAACTGCTGTCCCTACGGGCGCACGGGGTTACACCTGACCTTTCTATCTCACCCACCACGTTAGGCCCGGTGTCCCTACCCGACGTTCCGGGATAGAACCTCTTCCCCCAACAGGACTATGGGGTTGTACCGGCAACCTTTGTGATGCGCCGGAGTTCACCTGTTGTCCCTACGGGCGCGCCCTTTAGACCCGGCCTCCTTTCCTGAGCCCCCAGGGTAGGCCTGGTATCCCTACCTGGTGCACCTGCTTAAGCCTGGCGTCCCTTCCCGACGCTCCGGGGTAGTACCGGTACCCCCACTCGGTACTCCGTCGTAGTACCCGCAATCCTCATCGGTACTTCGGGGTGGTACCAGTACTCCCACCAGGTACTCCGGGGTAGCACCCGTAACCCTCATCGGTACTCCGGGGTGGTACCGGTACCCGCAACCGGCGCTCCGGGGTAGTACCGGTACCACCACTCGGCACTCCGGGGTGGTACCAGTACCCCCACCCACTACTACAGGGTACAACTGCTGTCCCTACGGGCGGGCGGGGTTACACCCGACCTTTCTATCTCACCCACCACGTTAGGCCCGGTGTCCCTCCCCGACGTTCCGGGATAGAACCTGTTCCCCCAACAGTACTATGGGGTTGTACCGGAAACCTTTGTGATGCGCCGGAGTTCACCTGTTGTCCCTACGGGCGCGCCCTGTTAGACCCGGCCTCCCTTCATGAGCCCCCAGGGTAGGCCTGGTATCCCTACCTGGTGCACCTGCTTAAGCCTGGCGTCCCTTCCCGACGCTCCGGGGTAGTACCGGTACCCCCACTCTGTGCTCCGTCATAGTAACCATATTCCTCATCGGTACTACGGGGTAGTACCGGTACCCCCAAACGGTACACCGTGGTAGCACCCGTAACCCTCATCGGTACTCCGGGGTGGTACCAGTACCCGCAACTGGCGCTCCGGGGTAGTACCGGTACCACCACTCGGCACTCCGGGGTGGTACCAGTACCCCCACCCAGTACTACAGGGTACAACTGCTGTCCCTACGGGCGGGCGGGGTTAGACTCGCCCTTACTACCTAACCTTCTGCATTAGGCCCGGTGTCCCTCCCCGACGTTCCGGGATAGAACCTGTTCCCCCAACAGGACTATGGGGTTGTACCCGAAACATTTGTGATGCGCCGGAGTTCACCTCTTGTCCCTACGGGCGCGCCCTGTTAGACCCGGCCTCCCTTCCTGAGCCCCCAGGGTAGGCCTGGTATCCCTACCTGGTGCACCTGCTTAAGCCTGGCGTCCCTTCCCGACGCTCCGGGGTAGTACCGGTACCCCCACCCGGTACTCCGTGGTAGTACCCGTAACCCTCTACGGTACTCTGGGGTGGTACCAGTACCCCCACCCACTACTACAGGTACAACTGCTGTCCCTACGGGCGCGCGGGGTTACACCCGACCTTTCTATCTCACCCACCACGTTAGGCCCGGTGTCCCTACCCGACGTTCCGGGATAGAACCTGTTCCCCCAACAGGACTATGGGGTTGTACCGGAAGCCTCTGTGATGCGCCGGAGTTCACCTGTTGTCCCTACAGGCGCACCCTGTTAGACCCGGCCTCCCTTCCTGAGCCCCCAGGGTAGGCCTGGTATCCCTACCTGGTGCACCGGCTTAAGCCTGGCGTCCCTTCCCGACGCTCCGGGGTAGTACTGGTACCCCCACCTGGTGCTCCTGGGTGGTACCCGTAACCCTCTACGGTACTCTGGGGTGGTACCAGTACTCCCACCAGGTACTCCGGGGTAGTACCCGTAACCCTCATCGGTACTCCGGGGTGGTACCAGTACCCCCACCCAGTACTACAGGGTACAACTGCTGTCCCTACGGGCGCGCGGGGTTAGACTCGCCCTTACTACCTGACCCTCTGCATTATAGGCCCGGTGTCCCTACCCGACGTTCCGGGATAGAACCTGTTCCCCCAACAGGACTATGGGGTTGTACCGGCAACCTTTGTGATGCGCCGGAGTTCACCTGTTGTCCCTACGGGCGCGCCCTTTAGACCCGGCCTCCTTTCCTGAGCCCCCAGGGTAGGCCTGGTATCCCTACCTGGTGCACCTGCTTAAGCCTGGAGTCCCTTCCCGACGCTCCGGGGTAGTACCGGTACCCCCACTCGGTACTCCGTGGTAGTACCCGCAATCCTCATCGGTACTCCGGGGTGGTACCAGTACTCCCACCAGGTACTCCGGGGTAGCACCCGTAACCCTCATCGGTACTCCGGGGTGGTACCGGTACCCGCAACCGGCGCTCCGGGGTAGTACCGGTACCACCACTCGGAACTCCAGGGTGGTATCAGTACCCCCACCCAGTACTACAGGGTACAACTGCTGTCCCTACGGGCGCGCGGGGTTAGACTCGCCCTTACTACCTGACCCTCTGCATTATAGGCCCGGTGTCCCTACCCGACGTTCCGGGATAGAACCTGTTCCCCCAACAGTACTATGGGGTTGTACCGGAAACCTTTGTGATGCGCCAGAGTTCACCTGTTGTCCCTACGGGCGCGCCCTTTAGACCCGGCCTCCTTTCCTGAGCCCCCAGGGTAGGCCTGGTATCCCTACCTGGTGCACCTGCTTAAGCCTGGAGTCCCTTCCCGACGCTCCGGGGTAGTACCGGTACCCCCACTCGGTACTCCGTGGTAGTACCCGCAATCCTAATTGGTACTCCGGGGTGGTACCAGTACTCCCACCAGGTACTCCGGGGTAGCACCCGTAACCCTCATCGGTACTCCAGGGTGGTACCAGTACCCGCAACCGGCGCTCCGGGGTAGTACCGGTACCACCACTCGGCACTCCGGGGTGGTACCAGTACCCCCACCCAGTACTACAGGGTACAACTGCTGTCCCTACGGGCGGGCGGTGTTACACCCGACCTTTCTATCTCACCCACCACGTTAGGCCCGGTGTCCCTCCCCGACGTTCCGGGATAGAACCTGTTCCCCCAACAGTACTATGGGGTTGTACCGGAAACCTTTGTGATGCGCCGGAGTTCACCTGTTGTCCCTACGGGCGCGCCCTGTTAGACCCGGCCTCCCTTCATGAGCCCCCAGGGTAGGCCTGGTATCCCTACCTGGTGCACCTGCTTAAGCCTGGCGTCCCTTCCCGACGCTCCGGGGTAGTACCAGTACCCCCACCTGGTGCTCCTGGGTGGTACCCGTAACCCTCTACGGTACTCTGGGGTGGTAGCAGTACTCCCACCAGGTACTCCGGGGTAGTACCGGTACCACCACTCGGCACTCCGGGGTGGTACCAGTACCCCCACCCAGTACTACAGGGTACAACTGCTGTCCCTACGGGCGGGCGGGGTTAGACTCGCCCTTACTACCTAACCTTCTGCATTAGGCCCGGAGTCCCTCCCCGACGTTCCGGGATAGAACCTGTTCCCCCAACAGTACTATGGGGTTGTACCGGAAACCTTTGTGATGCGCCAGAGTTCACCTGTTGTCCCTAAGGGCGCGCCCTGTTAGACCCGGCCTCCCTTCCTGAGCCCCCAGGGTAGGCCTGGTATCCCTACCTGGTGCACCTGCTTAAGCCTGGCGTCCCTTCCCGACGCTCCGGGGTAGTACCGGTACCCCCACTCGGTACTCCGTGGTAGTACCCGTAACCCTCTACGGTACTCTGGGGTGGTACCAGTACCCCCACCCACTACTACAGGTACAACTGCTGTCCCTACGGGCGCGAGGGGTTACACCCGACCTTTCTATCTCACCCACCACGTTAGGCCCGGTGTCCCTCCCCGACGTTCCGGGATAGAACCTCTTCCCACAACAGGACTATGGGGTTGTACCGGAAGCTTCTGTGATGCGCCGGAGATCACCTGTTGTCCCTACGGGCGCACCCTGTTAGACCCGGCCTCCCTTCCTGAGCCCCCAGGGTAGGCCTGGTATCCCTACTTGGTGCACCTGCTTAAGCCTGGCGTCCCTTCCCGACGCTCCGGGGTAGTACCGGTACCCCCACCTGGTGCTCCTGGGTGGTACCCGTAACCCTCTACGGTACTCTGGGGTGGTACCAGTACTCCCACCAGGTACTCCGGGGTAGCACCCGTAACCCTCATCGGTACTCCGGGGTGGTACCAGTACCCGCACCCACTACTACAGGGTACAACTGCTGTCCCTACGGGCGCGCGGGGTTAGACTTGCCCTTACTACCTGACCCTCTGCATTATAGGCCCGGTGTCCCTCCCCGACGTTCCGGGATAGAACCTGTTCCCCCAACAGTACTATGGGGTTGTACCGGAAACCTTTGTGATGCGCCGGAGTTCACCTCTTGTCCCTACGGGTGCGCCCTGTTAGACCCGCCCTCCCTTCCTGAGCCCCCAGGGTAGGCCTGGTATCCCTACCTGGTGCACCTGCTTAAGCCTGGCGTCCCTTCCCGACGCTCCGGGGTAGTACCGGTACCCCCACCTGGTGCTCCTGGGTGGTACCCTTAACCCTCTACGGTACTCTGGGGTGGTAGCAGTACTCCCACCAGGTACTCCGGGGTAGTACCGGTACCACCACTCGGCACTCCGGGGTGGTACCAGTACCCCCACCCAGTACTACAGGGTACAACTGCTGTCCCTACGGGCGCGCGATGTTAGACTCGCCCTTACTACCTAACCTTCTGCATTAGGCCCGGTGTCCCTCCCCGACGTTCCGGGATAGAACCTGTTCCCCCAACAGTACTATGGGGTTGTACCGGAAACCTTTGTGATGCGCCGGAGTTCACCTGTTGTCCCTACAGGCGCGCATTGTTAGACCCGGCCTCCCTTCCTGAGCCCCCAGGGTAGGCCTGGTATCCCTACCTGGTGCACCTGCTTAAGCCTGGCGTCCCTTCCCGACGCTCCGGGGTAGTACCGGTACCCCCACTCGGTACTCCGTCGTAGTAACCGTAACCCTCATCGGTACTCTGGGGTGGTACCAGTACCCCCACCCACTACTACAGGTACAACTGCTGTCCCTACGGGCGCGCGGGGTTAGACTCGCCCTTACTACCTGACCCTCTGCATTAGGCCCGGTGTCCCTACCCGACGTTCCGGGATAGAACCTGATCCCCCAACAGGACTATGGGGTTGTACCGGAAGCCTCTGTGATGCGCCGGAGATCACCTGTTGTCCCTACGGGCGCGCCCTGTTAGACCCGGCCTCCCTTCCTGAGCCCCCAGGGTAGGCCTGGTATCCCTACCTGGTGCACCTGCTTAAGCCTGGCGTCCCTTCCCGACACTCAGGGTAGTACCGGTACCCCCACTCGGTACTCCGTGGTAGCACCCGTAACCCTCATCGGTACTCCGGGGTGGTACCGGTACCCCCACCCACTACTACAGGGTACAACTGCTGTCCCTACGGGCGCGCGATGTTAGATTCGCCCTTTCTATCTGACCCTCTGCATTAGGCCCGGTGTCCCTCCCCGACGTTCCGGGATAGAACCTGGTCCCCCAACAGTACTATGGGGTTGTACCGGAAACCTTTGTGATGCGCCGGAGTTCACCTCTTGTCCCTACGGGCGCGCCCTGTTAGACCCGGCCTCCCTTCCTGAGCCCCCAGGGTAGGCCTGGTATCCCTACCTGGTGCACCTGCTTAAGCCTGGCGTCCCTTCCCGACGCTCCGGGGTAGTACCGGTACCCCCACTCGGTACTCCGTGGTAGTACCCGTAACCCTCATCGGTACTCTGGGGTGGTAGCAGTACTCCCACCAGGTACTCCGGGGTAGTACCGGTACCACCACTCGGCACTCCGGGGTGGTACCAGTACCCCCACCCAGTACTACAGGGTACAACTGCTGTCCCTACGGGCGCGCGATGTTAGACTCGACCTTACTACCTAACCCTCTGCGTTAGGCCCGGTGTCCCTCCCCGACGTTCCGGGATAGAACCTGTTCCCCCAACAGTACTATGGGCTTGTACCGGAAGCCTTTGTGATGCGCCGGAGTTCACCTGTTGTCCCTACGGGCGCGCCCTTTAGACCCGGCCTCCCTTCCTGAGCCCCCAGGGTAGGCCTGGTATCCCTACCTGGTGCACCTGCTTAAGCCAGGCGTCCCTTCCCGACGCTCCGGGGTAGTACCGGTACCCCCACTCGGTACTCCGTGGTAGTAACCGTAATCCTCATCGGTACTCCGGGGTGGTACCGGTACCCGCAACCGGCGCTCCGGGGTAGTACCGGTACCACCACTCGGCACTCCGGGGTGGTACCAGTACCCCCACCCACTACTACAGGGTACAACTGCTGTCCCTACGGGCGCGCGGGGTTACACCCGACCTTTCTATCTCACCCACCACGTTAGGCCCGGTGTCCCTACCCGACGTTCCGGGATAGAACCTGTTCCCCCAACAGGACTATGGGGTTGTACCGGCAACCTTTGTGATGCGCCGGAGTTCACCTGTTGTCCCTACGGGCGCGCCCTTTAGACCCGGCCTCCTTTCCTGAGCCCCCAGGGTAGGCCTGGTATCCCTACCTGGTGCACCTGCTTAAGCCTGGCGTCCCTTCCCGACGCTCCGGGGTAGTACCGGTACCCCCACTCGGTACTCCGTGGTAGTACCCGCAATCCTCATCGGTACTCCGGGGTGGTACCAGTACTCCCACCAGTACTTCGGGGTAGCACCCGTAACCCTCATCGGTACTCCGGGGTGGTACCGGTACCCGCAACCGGCGCTCCGGGGTAGTACCGGTACCACCACTCGGCACTCCGGGGTGGTACCAGTACCCCCACCCAGTACTACAGGGTACAACTGCTGTCCCTACGGGCGCGCGGGGTTAGACTCGCCCTTACTACCTAACCCTCTGCATTAGGCCCGGTGTCCCTCCCCAACGTTCCGGGATAGAACCTGTTCCCCCAACAGTACTATGGGGTTGTACCGGAAACCTTTGTGATGCGCCGGAGTTCACCTGTTGTCCCTACGGGCGTGCCCTGTTAGACCCGGCCTCCCTTCCTGAGCCCCCAGGGTAGGCCTGGTATCTCTACCGGGTGCACCTGCTTAAGCCTGGCGTCCCTTCCCGACGCTCCGGGGTCGTACCGGTACCCCCACTCGGTACTCCGTGGTAGTACCTGTAACCCTCTACGGTACTCTGGGGTGGTACCAGTACTCCCACCAGGTACTCCGGGGTAGTACCCGTAACCCTCATCGGTACTCCGGGGTGGTACCAGTACCCCCACCCACTACTACAGGGTACAACTGCTGTCCCTACGGGCGCACGGGGTTACACCTGACCTTTCTATCTCACCCACCACGTTAGGCCCGGTGTCCCTACCCGACGTTCCGGGATAGAACCTCTTCCCCCAACAGGACTATGGGGTTGTACCGGCAACCTTTGTGATGCGCCGGAGTTCACCTGTTGTCCCTACGGGCGCGCCCTTTAGACCCGGCCTCCTTTCCTGAGCCCCCAGGGTAGGCCTGGTATCCCTACCTGGTGCACCTGCTTAAGCCTGGCGTCCCTTCCCGACGCTCCGGGGTAGTACCGGTACCCCCACTCGGTACTCCGTCGTAGTACCCGCAATCCTCATCGGTACTTCGGGGTGGTACCAGTACTCCCACCAGGTACTCCGGGGTAGCACCCGTAACCCTCATCGGTACTCCGGGGTGGTACCGGTACCCGCAACCGGCGCTCCGGGGTAGTACCGGTACCACCACTCGGCACTCCGGGGTGGTACCAGTACCCCCACCCACTACTACAGGGTACAACTGCTGTCCCTACGGGCGGGCGGGGTTACACCCGACCTTTCTATCTCACCCACCACGTTAGGCCCGGTGTCCCTCCCCGACGTTCCGGGATAGAACCTGTTCCCCCAACAGTACTATGGGGTTGTACCGGAAACCTTTGTGATGCGCCGGAGTTCACCTGTTGTCCCTACGGGCGCGCCCTGTTAGACCCGGCCTCCCTTCATGAGCCCCCAGGGTAGGCCTGGTATCCCTACCTGGTGCACCTGCTTAAGCCTGGCGTCCCTTCCCGACGCTCCGGGGTAGTACCGGTACCCCCACTCTGTGCTCCGTCATAGTAACCATATTCCTCATCGGTACTACGGGGTAGTACCGGTACCCCCAAACGGTACACCGTGGTAGCACCCGTAACCCTCATCGGTACTCCGGGGTGGTACCAGTACCCGCAACTGGCGCTCCGGGGTAGTACCGGTACCACCACTCGGCACTCCGGGGTGGTACCAGTACCCCCACCCAGTACTACAGGGTACAACTGCTGTCCCTACGGGCGGGCGGGGTTAGACTCGCCCTTACTACCTAACCTTCTGCATTAGGCCCGGTGTCCCTCCCCGACGTTCCGGGATAGAACCTGTTCCCCCAACAGGACTATGGGGTTGTACCCGAAACATTTGTGATGCGCCGGAGTTCACCTCTTGTCCCTACGGGCGCGCCCTGTTAGACCCGGCCTCCCTTCCTGAGCCCCCAGGGTAGGCCTGGTATCCCTACCTGGTGCACCTGCTTAAGCCTGGCGTCCCTTCCCGACGCTCCGGGGTAGTACCGGTACCCCCACCCGGTACTCCGTGGTAGTACCCGTAACCCTCTACGGTACTCTGGGGTGGTACCAGTACCCCCACCCACTACTACAGGTACAACTGCTGTCCCTACGGGCGCGCGGGGTTACACCCGACCTTTCTATCTCACCCACCACGTTAGGCCCGGTGTCCCTACCCGACGTTCCGGGATAGAACCTGTTCCCCCAACAGGACTATGGGGTTGTACCGGAAGCCTCTGTGATGCGCCGGAGTTCACCTGTTGTCCCTACAGGCGCACCCTGTTAGACCCGGCCTCCCTTCCTGAGCCCCCAGGGTAGGCCTGGTATCCCTACCTGGTGCACCTGCTTAAGCCTGGCGTCCCTTCCCGACGCTCCGGGGTAGTACTGGTACCCCCACCTGGTGCTCCTGGGTGGTACCCGTAACCCTCTACGGTACTCTGGGGTGGTACCAGTACTCCCACCAGGTACTCCGGGGTAGTACCCGTAACCCTCATCGGTACTCCGGGGTGGTACCAGTACCCCCACCCAGTACTACAGGGTACAACTGCTGTCCCTACGGGCGCGCGGGGTTAGACTCGCCCTTACTACCTGACCCTCTGCATTATAGGCCCGGTGTCCCTACCCGACGTTCCGGGATAGAACCTGTTCCCCCAACAGGACTATGGGGTTGTACCGGCAACCTTTGTGATGCGCCGGAGTTCACCTGTTGTCCCTACGGGCGCGCCCTTTAGACCCGGCCTCCTTTCCTGAGCCCCCAGGGTAGGCCTGGTATCCCTACCTGGTGCACCTGCTTAAGCCTGGAGTCCCTTCCCGACGCTCCGGGGTAGTACCGGTACCCCCACTCGGTACTCCGTCGTAGTACCCGCAATCCTCATCGGTACTCCGGGGTGGTACCAGTACTCCCACCAGGTACTCCGGGGTAGCACCCGTAACCCTCATCGGTACTCCGGGGTGGTACCGGTACCCGCAACCGGCGCTCCGGGGTAGTACCGGTACCACCACTCGGAACTCCAGGGTGGTATCAGTACCCCCACCCAGTACTACAGGGTACAACTGCTGTCCCTACGGGCGCGCGGGGTTAGACTCGCCCTTACTACCTGACCCTCTGCATTATAGGCCCGGTGTCCCTACCCGACGTTCCGGGATAGAACCTGTTCCCCCAACAGTACTATGGGGTTGTACCGGAAACCTTTGTGATGCGCCAGAGTTCACCTGTTGTCCCTACGGGCGCGCCCTTTAGACCCGGCCTCCTTTCCTGAGCCCCCAGGGTAGGCCTGGTATCCCTACCTGGTGCACCTGCTTAAGCCTGGAGTCCCTTCCCGACGCTCCGGGGTAGTACCGGTACCCCCACTCGGTACTCCGTGGTAGTACCCGCAATCCTAATTGGTACTCCGGGGTGGTACCAGTACTCCCACCAGGTACTCCGGGGTAGCACCCGTAACCCTCATCGGTACTCCGGGGTGGTACCGGTACCCGCAACCGGCGCTCCGGGGTAGTACCGGTACCACCACTCGGCACTCCGGGGTGGTACCAGTACCCCCACCCAGTACTACAGGGTACAACTGCTGTCCCTACGGGCGGGCGGTGTTACACCCGACCTTTCTATCTCACCCACCACGTTAGGCCCGGTGTCCCTCCCCGACGTTCCGGGATAGAACCTGTTCCCCCAACAGTACTATGGGGTTGTACCGGAAACCTTTGTGATGCGCCGGAGTTCACCTGTTGTCCCTACGGGCGCGCCCTGTTAGACCCGGCCTCCCTTCATGAGCCCCCAGGGTAGGCCTGGTATCCCTACCTGGTGCACCTGCTTAAGCCTGGCGTCCCTTCCCGACGCTCCGGGGTAGTACCAGTACCCCCACCTGGTGCTCCTGGGTGGTACCCGTAACCCTCTACGGTACTCTGGGGTGGTAGCAGTACTCCCACCAGGTACTCCGGGGTAGTACCGGTACCACCACTCGGCACTCCGGGGTGGTACCAGTACCCCCACCCAGTACTACAGGGTACAACTGCTGTCCCTACGGGCGGGCGGGGTTAGACTCGCCCTTACTACCTAACCTTCTGCATTAGGCCCGGAGTCCCTCCCCGACGTTCCGGGATAGAACCTGTTCCCCCAACAGTACTATGGGGTTGTACCGGAAACCTTTGTGATGCGCCAGAGTTCACCTGTTGTCCCTAAGGGCGCGCCCTGTTAGACCCGGCCTCCCTTCCTGAGCCCCCAGGGTAGGCCTGGTATCCCTACCTGGTGCACCTGCTTAAGCCTGGCGTCCCTTCCCGACGCTCCGGGGTAGTACCGGTACCCCCACTCGGTACTCCGTGGTAGTACCCGTAACCCTCTACGGTACTCTGGGGTGGTACCAGTACCCCCACCCACTACTACAGGTACAACTGCTGTCCCTACGGGCGCGAGGGGTTACACCCGACCTTTCTATCTCACCCACCACGTTAGGCCCGGTGTCCCTCCCCGACGTTCCGGGATAGAACCTCTTCCCACAACAGGACTATGGGGTTGTACCGGAAGCTTCTGTGATGCGCCGGAGATCACCTGTTGTCCCTACGGGCGCACCCTGTTAGACCCGGCCTCCCTTCCTGAGCCCCCAGGGTAGGCCTGGTATCCCTACTTGGTGCACCTGCTTAAGCCTGGCGTCCCTTCCCGACGCTCCGGGGTAGTACCGGTACCCCCACCTGGTGCTCCTGGGTGGTACCCGTAACCCTCTACGGTACTCTGGGGTGGTACCAGTACTCCCACCAGGTACTCCGGGGTAGCACCCGTAACCCTCATCGGTACTCCGGGGTGGTACCAGTACCCGCACCCACTACTACAGGGTACAACTGCTGTCCCTACGGGCGCGCGGGGTTAGACTTGCCCTTACTACCTGACCCTCTGCATTATAGGCCCGGTGTCCCTCCCCGACGTTCCGGGATAGAACCTGTTCCCCCAACAGTACTATGGGGTTGTACCGGAAACCTTTGTGATGCGCCGGAGTTCACCTCTTGTCCCTACGGGTGCGCCCTGTTAGACCCGCCCTCCCTTCCTGAGCCCCCAGGGTAGGCCTGGTATCCCTACCTGGTGCACCTGCTTAAGCCTGGCGTCCCTTCCCGACGCTCCGGGGTAGTACCGGTACCCCCACCTGGTGCTCCTGGGTGGTACCCTTAACCCTCTACGGTACTCTGGGGTGGTAGCAGTACTCCCACCAGGTACTCCGGGGTAGTACCGGTACCACCACTCGGCACTCCGGGGTGGTACCAGTACCCCCACCCAGTACTACAGGGTACAACTGCTGTCCCTACGGGCGCGCGATGTTAGACTCGCCCTTACTACCTAACCTTCTGCATTAGGCCCGGTGTCCCTCCCCGACGTTCCGGGATAGAACCTGTTCCCCCAACAGTACTATGGGGTTGTACCGGAAACCTTTGTGATGCGCCGGAGTTCACCTGTTGTCCCTACAGGCGCGCATTGTTAGACCCGGCCTCCCTTCCTGAGCCCCCAGGGTAGGCCTGGTATCCCTACCTGGTGCACCTGCTTAAGCCTGGCGTCCCTTCCCGACGCTCCGGGGTAGTACCGGTACCCCCACTCGGTACTCCGTCGTAGTAACCGTAACCCTCATCGGTACTCTGGGGTGGTACCAGTACCCCCACCCACTACTACAGGTACAACTGCTGTCCCTACGGGCGCGCGGGGTTAGACTCGCCCTTACTACCTGACCCTCTGCATTAGGCCCGGTGTCCCTACCCGACGTTCCGGGATAGAACCTGATCCCCCAACAGGACTATGGGGTTGTACCGGAAGCCTCTGTGATGCGCCGGAGATCACCTGTTGTCCCTACGGGCGCACCCTGTTAGACCCGGCCTCCCTTCCTGAGCCCCCAGGGTAGGCCTGGTATCCCTACCTGGTGCACCTGCTTAAGCCTGGCGTCCCTTCCCGACGCTCCGGGGTAGTACCGGTACCCCCACTCGGTACTCCGTGGTAGTACCCGCAATCCTCATCGGTACTCTGGGGTGGTACCAGTACTCCCACCAGGTACTCCGGGGTAGCACCCGTAACCCTCATCGGTACTCCGGGGTGGTACCGGTACCCGCAATCGGCGCTCCAGGGTAGTACCGGTACCACCACTCGGAACTCCAGGGTGGTATCAGTACCCCCACCCAGTACTACAGGGTACAACTGCTGTCCCTACGGGCGCGCGGGGTTAGACTCGCCCTTACTACCTGACCCTCTGCATTATAGGCCCGGTGTCCCTACCCGACGTTCCGGGATAGAACCTGTTCCCCCAACAGGACTATGGGGTTGTACCGGAAACCTTTGTGATGCGCCGGAGTTCACCTGTTGTCCCTACGGGCGCGCCCTTTAGACCCGGCCTCCTTTCCTGAGCCCCCAGGGTAGGCCTGGTATCCCTACCTGGTGCACCTGCTTAAGCCTGGAGTCCCTTCCCGACGTTCCGGGGTAGTACCGGTACCCCCACTCGGTACTCCGTCGTAGTACCCGCAATCCTCATCGGTACTCCGGGGTGGTACCACTACTCCCACCAGGTACTCCGGGGTAGCACCCGTAACCCTCATCGGTACTCCGGGGTGGTACCGGTACCCGCAACCGGCGCTCCGGGGTAGTACCGGTACCACCACTCGGCACTCCGTGGTGGTACCAGTACCCCCACCCAGTACTACAGGGTACAACTGCTGTCCCTACGGGCGCGCGGGGTTAGACTCGCCCTTACTACCTGACCCTCTGCATTATAGGCCCGGTGTCCCTACCCGACGTTCCGGTATAGAACCTGTTCCCCAAACAGTACTATGGGGTTGTACCGGAAACCTTTGTGATGCGCCAGAGTTCACCTGTTGTCCCTACGGGCGCGCCCTTTAGACCCGGCCTCCTTTCCTGAGCCCCCAGGGTAGGCCTGGTATCCCTACCTGGTGCACCTGCTTAAGCCTGGAGTCCCTTCCCGACGCTCCGGGGTAGTACCGGTACCCCCACTCGGTACTCCGTGGTAGTACCCGCAATCCTAATTGGTACTCAGGGGTGGTACCAGTACTCCCACCAGGTACTCCGGGGTAGCACCCGTAACCCTCATCGGTACTCCGGGGTGGTACCGGTACCCGCAACCGGCGCTCCGGGGTAGTACCGGTACCACCACTCGGCACTCCGGGGTGGTACCAGTACCCCCACCCAGTACTACAGGGTACAACTGCTGTCCCTACGGGCGGGCGGGGTTACACCCGACCTTTCTATCTCACCCACCACGTTAGGCCCGGTGTCCCTCCCCGACGTTCCGGGATAGAACCTGTTCCCCCAACAGTACTATGGGGTTGTACCGGAAACCTTTGTGATGCGCCGGAGTTCACCTGTTGTCCCTACGGGCGCGCCCTGTTAGACCCGGCCTCCCTTCCTGAGCCCCCAGGGTAGGCCTGGTATCCCTACCTGGTGCACCTGCTTAAGCCTGGCGTCCCTTCCCGACGCTCCGGGGTAGTACCGGTACCCCCACTCTGTGCTCCGTCATAGTAACCGTATTCCTCATCGGTACTACGGGGTAGTACCGGTACCCCCAAACGGTACACCGTGGTAGCACCCGTAACCCTCATCGGTACTCCGGGGTGGTACCAGTACCCGCAACAGGCGCTCCGGGGTAGTACCGGTACCACCACTCGGCACTCCGGGGTGGTACCAGTACCCCCACCCAGTACTACAGGGTACAACTGCTGTCCCTACGGGCGGGCGGGGTTAGACTCGCCCTTACTACCTAACCTTCTGCATTAGGCCCGGTGTCCCTCCCCGACGTTCCGGGATAGAACCTGTTCCCCCAACAGGACTATGGGGTTGTACCCGAAACATTTGTGATGCGCCGGAGTTCACCTCTTGTCCCTACGGGCGCGCCCTGTTAGACCCGGCCTCCCTTCCTGAGCCCCCAGGGTAGGCCTGGTATCCCTACCTGGTGCACCTGCTTAAGCCTGGCGTCCCTTCCCGACGCTCCGGGGTAGTACCGGTACCCCCACTCGGTACTCCGTGGTAGTACCCGTAACCCTCTACGGTACTCTGGGGTGGTACCAGTACCCCCACCCACTACTACAGGTACAACTGCTGTCCCTACGGGCGCGCGGGGTTACACCCGACCTTTCTATCTCACCCACCACGTTAGGCCCGGTGTCCCTACCCGACGTTCCGGGATAGAACCTGTTCCCCCAACAGGACTATGGGGTTGTACCGGAAGCCTCTGTGATGCGCCGGAGTTCACCTGTTGTCCCTACGGGCGCGCCCTGTTAGACCAGGCCTCCCTTCCTGAGCCCCCAGGGTAGGCCTGGTATCCCTACCTGGTGCACCTGCTTAAGCCTGGCGTCCCTTCCCGACGCTCCGGGGTAGTACCGGTACCCCCACTCGGTGCTCCGTCGTAGTAACCGTAATCCTCATCGGTACTACGGGGTAGTACCGGTACCCCCAAACGGTACACCGTGGTAGCACCCGTAACCCTCATCGGTACTCCGGGGTGGTACCAGTACCCGCAACCGGCGCTCCGGGGTAGTACCGGTACCACCACTCGGTACTCCGTGGTAGTACCCGTAACCCTCTACGGTACTCTGGGGTGGTACCAGTACTCCCACCAGGTACTCCGGGGTAGTACCCATAACCCTCATCGGTACTCCGGGGTGGTACCAGTACCCCCACCCAGTACTACAGGGTACAACTGCTGTCCCTACGGGCGCGCGGGGTTAGACTCGCCCTTACTACCTGACCCTCTGCATTATAGGCCCGGTGTCCCTACCCGACGTTCCGGTATAGAACCTGTTCCCCCAACAGTACTATGGGGTTGTACCGGAAACCTTTGTGATGCGCCAGAGTTCACCTGTTGTCCCTACGGGCGCGCCCTTTAGACCCGGCCTCCTTTCCTGAGCCCCCAGGGTAGGCCTGGTATCCCTACCTGGTGCACCTTCTTAAGCCTGGAGTCCCTTCCCGACGCTCCGGGGTAGTACCGGTACCCCCACTCGGTACTCCGTGGTAGTACCCGCAATCCTAATTGGTACTCCGGGGTGGTACCAGTACTCCCACCAGGTACTCCGGGGTAGCACCCGTAACCCTCATCGGTACTCCGGGGTGGTACCGGTACCCGCAACCGGCGCTCCGGGGTAGTACCGGTACCACCACTCGGCACTCCGGGGTGGTACCAGTACCCCCACCCAGTACTACAGGGTACAACTGCTGTCCCTACGGGCGGGCGGGGTTACACCCGACCTTTCTATCTCACCCACCACGTTAGGCCCGGTGTCCCTCCCCGACGTTCCGGGATAGAACCTGTTCCCCCAACAGTACTATGGGGTTGTACCGGAAACCTTTGTGATGCGCCGGAGTTCACCTGTTGTCCCTACGGGCGCGCCCTGTTAGACCCGGCCTCCCTTCATGAGCCCCCAGGGTAGGCCTGGTATCCCTACCTGGTGCACCTGCTTAAGCCTGGCGTCCCTTCCCGACGCTCCGGGGTAGTACCGGTACCCCCACTCTGTGCTCCGTCATAGTAACCGTATTCCTCATCGGTACTACGGGGTAGTACCGGTACCCCCAAACGGTACACCGTGGTAGCACCCGTAACCCTCATCGGTACTCCGGGGTGGTACCAGTACCCGCAACAGGCGCTCCGGGGTAGTACCGGTACCACCACTCGGCACTCCGGGGTGGTACCAGTACCCCCACCCAGTACTACAGGGTACAACTGCTGTCCCTACGGGCGGGCGGGGTTAGACTCGCCCTTACTACCTAACCTTCTGCATTAGGCCCGGTGTCCCTCCCCGACGTTCCGGGATAGAACCTGTTCCCCCAACAGGACTATGGGGTTGTACCCGAAACATTTGTGATGCGCCGGAGTTCACCTCTTGTCCCTACGGGCGCGCCCTGTTAGACCCGGCCTCCCTTCCTGAGCCCCCAGGGTAGGCCTGGTATCCCTACCTGGTGCACCTGCTTAAGCCTGGCGTCCCTTCCCGACGCTCCGGGGTAGTACCGGTACCCCCACTCGGTACTCCGTGGTAGTAACCGTAATCCTCATCGGTACTACGGGGTAGTACCGGTACCCCCAAACGGTACACCGTGGTAGCACCCGTAACCCTCATCGGTACTCCGGGGTGGTACCAGTACCCGCAACCGGCGCTCCGGGGTAGTACCGGTACCACCACTCGGTACTCCGTGGTAGTACCCGTAACCCTCTACGGTACTCTGGGGTGGTACCAGTACTCCCACCAGGTACTCCGGGGTAGTACCCATAACCCTCATCGGTACTCCGGGGTGGTACCAGTACCCCCACCCAGTACTACAGGGTACAACTGCTGTCCCTACGGGCGCGCGGGGTTAGACTCGCCCTTACTACCTGACCCTCTGCATTATAGGCCCGGTGTCCCTACCCGACGTTCCGGGATAGAACCTGTTCCCCCAACAGGACTATGGGGTTGTACCGGCAACCTTTGTGATGCGCCGGAGTTCACCTCTTGTCCCTACGGGCGCGCCCTGTTAGACCCGGCCTCCCTTCCTGAGCCCCCAGGGTAGGCCTGGTATCCCTACCTGGTGCACCTGCTTAAGCCTGGCGTCCCTTCCCGACGCTCCGGGGTAGTACTGGTACCCCCACCTGGTGCTCCTGGGTGGTACCCGTAACCCTCTACGGTACTCTGGGGTGGTACCAGTACTCCCACCAGGTACTCCGGGGTAGCACCCGTAACCCTCATCGCTACTCCGGGGTGGTACCAGTACCCCCACCCAGTACTACAGGGTACAACTGCTGTCCCTACGGGCGCGCGGGGTTAGACTCGCCCTTACTACCTGACCCTCTGCATTATAGGTCCGGTGTCCCTACCCGACGTTCCGGTATAGAACCTGTTCCCCCAACAGTACTATGGGGTTGTACCGGAAACCTTTGTGATGCGCCAGAGTTCACCTGTTGTCCCTACGGGCGCGCCCTTTAGACCCGGCCTCCTTTCCTGAGCCCCCAGGGTAGGCCTGGTATCCCTACCTGGTGCACCTGCTTAAGCCTGGAGTCCCTTCCCGACGCTCCGGGGTAGTACCGGTACCCCCACTCGGTACTCCGTGGTAGTACCCGCAATCCTAATTGGTACTCCGGGGTGGTACCAGTACTCCCACCAGGTACTCCGGGGTAGCACCCATAACCCTCATCGGTAGTCCGGGGTGGTACCGGTACCCGCAACCGGCGCTCCGGGGTAGTACCGGTACCACCACTCGGCACTCCGGGGTGGTACCAGTACCCCCACCCAGTACTACAGGGTACAACTGCTGTCCCTACGGGCGGGCGGGGTTACACCCGACCTTTCTATCTCACCCACCACGTTAGGCCCGGTGTCCCTCCCCGACGTTCCGGGATAGAACCTGTTCCCCCAACAGTACTATGGGGTTGTACCGGAAACCTTTGTGATGCGCCGGAGTTCACCTGTTGTCCCTACGGGCGCGCCCTGTTAGACCCGGCCTCCCTTCATGAGCCCCCAGGGTAGGCCTGGTATCCCTACCTGGTGCACCTGCTTAAGCCTGGCGTCCCTTCCCGACGCTCCGGGGTAGTACCGGTACCCCCACTCTGTGCTCCGTCATAGTAACCGTATTCCTCATCGGTACTACGGGGTAGTACCGGTACCCCCAAACGGTACACCGTGGTAGCACCCGTAACCCTCATCGGTACTCCGGGGTGGTACCAGTACCCGCAACAGGCGCTCCGGGGTAGTACCGGTACCACCACTCGGCACTCCGGGGTGGTACCAGTACCCCCACCCAGTACTACAGGGTACAACTGCTGTCCCTACGGGCGGGCGGGGTTAGACTCGCCCTTACTACCTAACCTTCTGCATTAGGCCCGGTGTCCCTCCCCGACGTTCCGGGATAGAACCTGTTCCCCCAACAGGACTATGGGGTTGTACCCGAAACATTTGTGATGCGCCGGAGTTCACCTCTTGTCCCTACGGGCGCGCCCTGTTAGACCCGGCCTCCCTTCCTGAGCCCCCAGGGTAGGCCTGGTATCCCTACCTGGTGCACCTGCTTAAGCCTGGCGTCCCTTCCCGACGCTCCGGGGTAGTACCGGTACCCCCACTCGGTACTCCGTGGTAGTACCCGTAACCCTCTACGGTACTCTGGGGTGGTACCAGTACCCCCACCCACTACTACAGGTACAACTGCTGTCCCTACGGGCGCGCGGGGTTACACCCGACCTTTCTATCTCACCCACCACGTTAGGCCCGGTGTCCCTACCCGACGTTCCGGGATAGAACCTGTTCCCCCAACAGGACTATGGGGTTGTACCGGAAGCCTCTGTGATGCGCCGGAGTTCACCTGTTGTCCCTACGGGCGCACCCTGTTAGACCAGGCCTCCCTTCCTGAGCCCCCAGGGTAGGCCTGGTATCCCTACCTGGTGCACCTGCTTAAGCCTGGCGTCCCTTCCCGACGCTCCGGGGTCGTACCGGTACCCCCACTCGGTGCTCCGTCGTAGTAACCGTAATCCTCATCGGTACTACGGGGTAGTACCGGTACCCCCAAACGGTACACCGTGGTAGCACCCGTAACCCTCATCGGTACTCCGGGGTGGTACCAGTACCCGCAACCGGCGCTCCGGGGTAGTACCGGTACCACCACTCGGTACTCCGTGGTAGTACCCGTAACCCTCTACGGTACTCTGGGGTGGTACCAGTACTCCCACCAGGTACTCCGGGGTAGTACCCGTAACCCTCATCGGTACTCCGGGGTGGTACCAGTACCCCCACCCAGTACTACAGGGTACAACTGCTGTCCCTACGGGCGCGCGGGGTTAGACTCGCCCTTACTACCTGACCCTCTGCATTATAGGCCCGGTGTCCCTACCCGACGTTCCGGGATAGAACCTGTTCCCCCAACAGGACTATGGGGTTGTACCGGCAACCTTTGTGATGCGCCGGAGTTCACCTCTTGTCCCTACGGGCGCGCCCTGTTAGACCCGGCCTCCCTTCCTGAGCCCCCAGGGTAGGCCTGGTATCCCTACCTGGTGCACCTGCTTAAGCCTGGCGTCCCTTCCCGTCGCTCCGGGGTAGTACTGGTACCCCCACCTGGTGCTCCTGGGTGGTACCCGTAACCCTCTACGGTACTCTGGGGTGGTACCAGTACTCCCACCAGGTACTCCGGGGTAGTACCCGTAACCCTCATCGGTACTCCGGGGTGGTACCAGTACCCCCACCCAGTACTACAGGGTACAACTGCTGTCCCTACGGGCGCGCGGGGTTAGACTCGCCCTTACTACCTGACCCTCTGCATTATAGGCCCGGTGTCCCTACCCGACGTTCCGGGATAGAACCTGTTCCCCCAACAGGACTATGGGGTTGTACCGGCAACCTTTGTGATGCGCCGGAGTTCACCTGTTGTCCCTACGGGCGCGCCCTTTAGACCCGGCCTCCTTTCCTGAGCCCCCAGGGTAGGCCTGGTATCCCTACCTGGTGCACCTGCTTAAGCCTGGAGTCCCTTCCCGACGCTCCGGGGTAGTACCGGTACCCCCACTCGGTACTCCGTGGTAGTACCCGCAATCCTCATCGGTACTCCGGGGTGGTACCAGTACTCCCACCAGGTACTCCGGGGTAGCACCCGTAACCCTCATCGGTACTCCGGGGTGGTACCGGTACCCGCAACCGGCGCTCCGGGGTAGTACCGGTACCACCACTCGGCACTCCGGGGTGGTACCAGTACCCCCACCCAGTACTACAGGGTACAACTGCTGTCCCTACGGGCGGGCGGTGTTACACCCGACCTTTCTATCTCACCCACCACGTTAGGCCCGGTGTCCCTCCCCGACGTTCCGGGATAGAACCTGTTCCCCCAACAGTACTATGGGGTTGTACCGGAAACCTTTGTGATGCGCCAGAGTTCACCTGTTGTCCCTAAGGGCGCGCCCTGTTAGACCCGGCCTCCCTTCCTGAGCCCCCAGGGTAGGCCTGGTATCCCTACCTGGTGCACCTGCTTAAGCCTGGCGTCCCTTCCCGACGCTCCGGGGTAGTACCGGTACCCCCACTCGGTACTCCGTGGTAGTACCCGTAACCCTCTACGGTACTCTGGGGTGGTACCAGTACCCCCACCCACTACTACAGGTACAACTGCTGTCCCTACGGGCGCGCGGGGTTACACCCGACCTTTCTATCTCACCCACCACGTTAGGCCCGGTGTCCCTACCCGACGTTCCGGGATAGAACCTCTTCCCACAACAGGACTATGGGGTTGTACCGGAAACCTTTGTGATGCGCCGGAGTTCACCTGTTGTCCCTACGGGCGCGCATTGTTAGACCCGGCCTCCCTTCCTGAGCCCCCAGGGTAGGCCTGGTATCCCTACCTGGTGCACCTGCTTAAGCCTGGCGTCCCTTCCCGACGCTCCGGGGTAGTACCGGTACCCCCACTCGGTACTCCGTGGTAGTACCCATAACCCTCATCGGTACTCTGGGGTGGTACCAGTACCCTCACCCAGTACTACAGGGTACAACTGCTGTCCCTACGGGCGCGCGGGGTTAGACTCGCCCTTACTACCTGACCCTCTGCATTAGGCCCGGTGTCCCCACCCGACGTTCCGGGATAGAACCTGTTCCCCCAACAGGACTATGGGGTTGTACCGGAAGCCTCTGTGATGCGCCGGAGATCACCTGTTGTCCCTACGGGCGCACCCTGTTAGACCCGGCCTCCCTTCCTGAGCCCCCAGGGTAGGCCTGGTATCCCTACCTGGTGCACATGCTTAAGCCTGGCGTCCCTTCCCGACGCTCCGGGGTAGTACCGGTACCCCCACTCGGTACTCCGTGGTAGTACCCGCAATCCTCATCGGTACTCTGGGGTGGTACCAGTACTCCCACCAGGTACTCCGGGGTAGCACCCGTAACCCTCATCGGTACTCCGGGGTGGTACCTGTACCCGCAACCGGCGCTCCGGGGTGGTACTGGTAGCACCACTCGGAACTCCAGGGTGGTATCAGTACCCCCACCCAGTACTACAGGGTACAACTGCTGTCCCTACGGGCGCGCGGGGTTAGACTCGCCCTTACTACCTGACCCTCTGCATTATAGGCCCGGTGTCCCTACCCGACGTTCCGGGATAGAACCTGTTCCCCCAACAGGACTATGGGGTTGTACCGGCAACCTTTGTGATGCGCCGGAGTTCACCTGTTGTCCCTACGGGCGCGCCCTTTAGACCCGGCCTCCTTTCCTGAGCCCCCAGGGTAGGCCTGGTATCCCTACCTGGTGCACCTGCTTAAGCCTGGAGTCCCTTCCCGACGCTCCGGGGTAGTACCGGTACCCCCACTCGGTACTCCGTCGTAGTACCCGCAATCCTCATCGGTACTCCGGGGTGGTACCACTACTCCCACCAGGTACTCCGGGGTAGCACCCGTAACCCTCTACGGTACTCTGGGGTGGTACCGGTACCCGCAACCGGCGCTCCGGGGTAGTACCGGTACCACCACTCGGCACTCCGGGGTGGTACCAGTACCCCCACCCAGTACTACAGGGTACAACTGCTGTCCCTACGGGCGGGCGGGGTTAGACTCGCCCTTACTACCTAACCTTCTGCATTAGGCCCGGTGTCCCTCCCCGACGTTCCGGGATAGAACCTGTTCCCCCAACAGGACTATGGGGTTGTACCGGAAACCTTTGTGATGCGCCGGAGTTCACCTGTTGTCCCTAAGGGCGCGCCCTGTTAGACCCGGCCTCCCTTCCTGAGCCCCCAGGGTAGGCCTGGTATCCCTACCTGGTGCACCTGCTTAAGCCTGGCGTCCCTTCCCGACGCTCCGGGGTAGTACCGGTACCCCCACTCGGTACTCCGTGGTAGTACCCGTAACCCTCTACGGTACTCTGGGGTGGTACCAGTACCCCCACCCACTACTACAGGTACAACTGCTGTCCCTACGGGCGCGCGGGGTTAGACTCGCCCTTACTACCTGACCCTCTGCATTAGGCCCGGTGTCCCTACCCGACGTTCCGGGATAGAACCTGTTCCCCCAACAGGACTATGGGGTTGTACCGGAAGCCTCTGTGATGCGCCGGAGATCACCTGTTGTCCCTACGGGCGCACCCTGTTAGACCCGGCCTCCCTTCCTGAGCCCCCAGGGTAGGCCTGGTATCCCTACCTGGTGCACCTGCTTAAGCCTGGCGTCCCTTCCCGACGCTCCGGGGTAGTACCGGTACCCCCACTCGGTACTCCGTGGTAGTACCCGCAATCCTCATCGGTACTCTGGGGTGGTACCAGTACTCCCACCAGGTACTCCGGGGTAGCACCCGTAACCCTCATCGGTACTCCGGGGTGGTACCGGTACCCGCAACCGGCGCTCCGGGGTAGTACCGGTACCACCACTCGGTACTCCGTGGTAGTACCCGCAATCCTCATCGGTACTCCGGGGTGGTACCAGTACTCCCACCAGGTACTCCGGGGTAGCACCCGTAACCCTCATCGGTACTCCGGGGTGGTACCGGTACCCGCAACCGGCGCTCCGGGGTAGTACCGGTACCACCACTCGGAACTCCAGGGTGGTATCAGTACCCCCACCCAGTACTACAGGGTACAACTGCTGTCCCTACGGGCGGGCGGGGTTAGACTCGCCCTTACTACCTAACCTTCTGCATTAGGCCCGGTGTCCCTCCCCGACGTTCCGGGATAGAACCTGTTCCCCCAACAGTACTATGGGGTTGTACCGGAAACCTTTGTGATGCACCGGAGTTCACCTGTTGTCCCTACGGGCGCACCCTTTAGACCCGGCCTCCCTTCCTGAGCCCCCAGGGTAGGCCTGGTATCCCTACCTGGTGCACCTGCTTAAGCCTGGCGTCCCTTCCCGACGCTCCGGGGTAGTACCGGTACCCCCACCTGGTGATCCTGGGTGGTACCCGTAACCCTCTACGGTACTCTGGGGTGGTACCAGTACTCCCACCAGGTACTCCGGGGTAGTACCCATAACCCTCATCGGTACTCCGGGGTGGTACCAGTACCCCCACCCACTACTACAGGGTACAACTGCTGTCCCTACGGGCGCGCGGGGTTACACCCGACCTTTCTATCTCACCCACCACGTTAGGCCCGGTGTCCCTCCCCGACGTTCCGGGATAGAACCTGTTCCCCCAACAGGACTATGGGGTTGTACCGGAAACCTTTGTGATGCGCCGGAGTTCACCTGTTGTCCCTACGGGCGCGCCCTGTTAGACCCGGCCTCCCTTCCTGAGCCCCCAGGGTAGGCCTGGTATCCCTACCTGGTGCACCTGCTTAAGCCTGGCGTCCCTTCCCGACGCTCCGGGGTAGTACCGGTACCCCCACTCGGTACTCCGTGGTAGTACCCGTAACCCTCTACGGTACTCTGGGGTGGTACCAGTACTCCCACCAGGTACTCCGGGGTAGCACCCGTAACCCTCATCGGTACTCCGGGGTGGTACCGGTACCCGCAACCGGCGCTCCGGGGTAGTACCGGTACCACCACTCGGAACTCCAGGGTGGTATCAGTACCCCCACCCAGTACTACAGGGTACAACTGCTGTCCCTACGGGCGCGCGGGGTTAGACTTGCCCTTACTACCTGACCCTCTGCATTATAGGCCCGGTGTCCCTACCCGACGTTCCGGGATAGAACCTGTTCCCCCAACAGGACTATGGGGTTGTACCGGCAACCTTTGTGATGCGCCGGAGTTCACCTGTTGTCCCTACGGGAGCGCCCTTTAGACCCGGCCTCCTTTCCTGAGCCCCCAGGGTAGGCCTGGCATCCCTACCTGGTGCACCTGCTTAAGCCTGGAGTCCCTTCCCGACGCTCCGGGGTAGTACCGGTACCCCCACTCGGTACTCCGTGGTAGTACCCGCAATCCTCATCGGTACTCCGGGGTGGTACCAGTACTCCCACCAGGTACTCCGTGGTAGCACCCGTAACCCTCATCGGTACTCCGGGGTGGTACCGGTACCCGCAACCGGCGCTCCGGGGTAGTACCGGTACCACCACTCGGCACTCCGGGGTGGTACCAGTACCCCCACCCAGTACTACAGGGTACAACTGCTGTCCCTACGGGCGCGCGATGTTAGACTCGCCCTTACTACCTAACCCTCTGCGTTAGGCCCGCTGTCCCTCCCCGACGTTCCGGGATAGAACCTGTTCCCCCAACAGTACTATGGGGTTGTACCGGAAACCTTTGTGATGCGCCGGAGTTCACCTGTTGTCCCTACGGGCGCACCCTTTAGACCCGGCCTCCCTTCCTGAGCCCCCAGGGTAGGCCTGGTATCCCTACCTGGTGCACCTGCTTAAGCCTGGCATCCCTTCCCGATGCTCCGGGGTCATACCGGTACCCCCACTCGGTGCTCCGTGGTAGTACCCGTAACCCTCTACGGTACTCTGGGGTGGTACCAGTACTCCCACCAGGTACTCCGGGGTAGTACCCATAACCCTCATCGGTACTCCGGGGTGGTACCAGTACCCCCACCCACTACTACAGGGTACAACTGCTGTCCCTACGGACGCGCGGGGTTACACCCGACCTTTCTATCTCACCCACCACGTTAGGCCCGGTGTCCCTCCCCGACGTTCCGGGATAGAACCTGTTCCCCCAACAGTACTATGGGGTTGTACCGGAAACCTTTGTGATGCGCCGGAGTTCACCTGTTGTCCCTACGGGCGCGCCCTGTTAGACCCGGCCTCCCTTCCTGAGCCCCCAGGGTAGGCCTGGTATCCCTACCTGGTGCACCTGCTTAAGCCTGGCGTCCCTTCCCGACGCTCCGGGGTAGTACCGGTACCCCACCTGGTGCTCCTGGGTGGTACCCGTAACCCTCTACGGTACTCTGGGGTGGTACCAGTACTCCCACCAGGTACTCCGGGGTAGTACCGGTACCACCACTCGGCACTCCGGGGTGGTACCAGTACCCCCACCCAGTACTACAGGGTACAACTGCTGTCCCTACGGGCGCGCGGGGTTAGACTCGCCCTTACTACCTGACCCTCTGCATTATAGGCCCGGTGTCCCTACCCGACGTTCCGGGATAGAACCTGTTCCCCCAACAGGACTATGGGGTTGTACCGGCAACCTTTGTGATGCGCCGGAGTTCACCTGTTGTCCCTACGGGCGCGCCCTTTAGACCCGGCCTCCTTTCCTGAGCCCCCAGGGTAGGCCTGGTATCCCTACCTGGTGCACCTGCTTAAGCCTGGAGTCCCTTCCCGACGCTCCGGGGTAGTACCGGTACCCCCACTCGGTACTCCGTGGTAGTACCCGCAATCCTCATCGGTACTCTGGGGTGGTACCAGTACTCCCACCAGGTACTTCGGGGTAGCACCCGTAACCCTCATCGGTACTCCGGGGTGGTACCGGTACCCGCAACCGGCGCTCCGGGGTAGTACCGGTACCACCACTCAGAACTCCAGGGTGGTACCAGTACCCCCACCCAGTACTACAGGGTACAACTGCTGTCCCTACGGGCGCGCAGGGTTAGACTCGCCCTTACTACCTGACCCTCTGCATTATAGGCCCGGTGTCCCTACCCGACGTTCCGGGATAGAACCTGTTCCCCCAACAGTACTATGGGGTTGTACCGGAAACCTTTGTGATGCGCCGGAGTTCACCTGTTTGTCCCTACGGGCGCGCCCTTTAGACCCGGCCTCCTTTCCTGAGCCCCCAGGGTAGGCCTGGTATCCCTACCTGGTGCACCTGCTTAAGCCTGGAGTCCCTTCCCGACGCTCCGGGGTAGTACCGGTACCCCCACTCGGTACTCCGTCGTAGTAACCGTAACCCTCTACGGTACTCTGGGGTGGTACCAGTACTCCCACCAGGTACTCCGGGGTAGCACCCGTAACCCTCATCGGTACTCCGGGGTGGTACCAGTACCCCCACCCACTACTACAGGGTACAACTGCTGTCCCTACTGCTGCGCGGGGTGAGACCCGCCCTTTCTATCTGACCCTCCGCGTTAGGCCCGGTGTCCCTCCCCGACGTTCTGGGATAGAACCTGTTCCCCCAACAGTACTATGGGGTTGTACCGGAAACCTTTGTGATGCGCCGGAGTTCACCTGTTGTCCCTACGGGCGTGCCCTGTTAGACCCGGCCTCCCTTCCTGAACCCCAGGGGAGGCCTGGTATCTCTACCTGGTGCACCTGCTTAAGCCTGGCGTCCCTTCCCGACGCTCCGGGGTAGTACCGGTACCCCCACTCGGTGCTCCGTCGTAGTAACCGTAATCCTCATCGGTACTACGGGGTAGTACCGGTACCCCCAAACGGTACACCGTGGTAGCACCCGTAACCCTCATCGGTACTCCGGGGTGGTACCAGTACCCGCAACCGGCGCTCCGGGGTAGTACCGGTACCCCCACTCGGTACTCCGTGGTAGTACCCGTAACCCTCTACGGTACTCTGGGGTGGTACCAGTACTCCCACCAGGTACTCCGGGGTAGTACCCGTAACCCTCATCGGTAATCCGGGGTGGTACCAGTACCCCCACCCACTACTACAGGGTACAACTGCTGTCCCTAAGGGCGCACGGGGTTACACCCGACCTTTCTATCTCACCCACCACGTTAGGCCCGTTGTCCCTACCCGACGTTCCGGGATAGAACCTGTTCCCCCAACAGTACTATGGGGTTGTACCGGAAACCTTTGTGATGCGCCGGAGTTCACGTCTTGTCCCTACGGGCGCGCCATGTTAGACCCGGCCTCCCTTCCTGAGCCCCCAGGGTAGGCCTGGTATCCCTACCTGGTGCACCTGCTTAAGCCTGGCGTCCCTTCCCGACGCTCCGGGGTCGTACCGGTACCCCCACTCGTTACTCCGTCGTAGAACCAGTAATCCTCATTGGTACTCCGGGGTAGTACCGGTACCCCCAAACGGTACACCGTGGTAGCACCCGTAACCCTCATCGATAACCCGGGGTGGTATCAGTACCCGCAACCGGCGCTCCGGGGTAGTACCGGTACCACCACTCGGCACTCCGGGGTGGTACCAGTACCCCCACCCAGTACTACTACGGGGTACAACTGCTGTCCCTACGGGCGCGCGGGTTTACACCCGACCTTTCTATCTCACCCACCACGTTAGGCCCGGTGTCCCTCCCCGACGTTCCGGGATAGAACCTGTTCCCCCAACAGTACTATGGGGTTGTACCGGAAACCTTTGTGATGCGCCGGAGTTCACCTGTTGTCCCTACGGGCGCGCCCTGTTAGACCCGGCCTCCCTTCCTGAGCCCCCAGGGTAGGCCTGGTATCCCTACCTGGTGCACCTGCTTAAGCCTGGCGTCCCTTCCCGACGCTCCGGGGTAGTACCGGTACCCCACCTGGTGCTCCTGGGTGGTACCCGTAACCCTCTACAGTACGCTGGGGTGGTACCAGTACTCCCACCAGGTACTCCGGGGTATTACCGGTACCACCACTCGGCACTCCGGGGTGGTACCAGTACCCCCACCCAGTACTACAGGGTACAACTGCTGTCCCTACGGGCGCGCAGGGTTAGACTCGCCCTTACTACCTGACCCTCTGCATTATAGGCCCGGTGTCCCTACCCGACGTTCCGGGATAGAACCTGTTCCCCCAACAGGACTATGGGGTTGTACCGGCAACCTTTGTGATGCGCCGGAGTTCACCTGTTGTCCCTACGGGCGCGCCCTTTAGACCCGGCCTCCTTTCCTGAGCCCCCAGGGTAGGCCTGGTATCCCTACCTGGTGCACCTGCTTAAGCCTGGAGTCCCTTCCCGACGCTCCGGGGTAGTACCGGTACCCCCACTCGGTACTCCGTGGTAGTTCCCGCAATCCTCATCGGTACTCTGGGGTGGTACCAGTACTCCCACCAGGTACTTCGGGGTAGCACCCGTAACCCTCATCGGTACTCCGGGGTGGTACCGGTACCCGCAACCGGCGCTCCGGGGTAGTACCGGTACCACCACTCAGAACTCCAGGGTGGTACCAGTACCCCCACCCAGTACTACAGGGTACAACTGCTGTCCCTACGGGCGCGCAGGGTTAGACTCGCCCTTACTACCTGACCCTCTGCATTATAGGCCCGGTGTCCCTACCCGACGTTCCGGGATAGAACCTGTTCCCCCAACAGTACTATGGGGTTGTACCGGAAACCTTTGTGATGCGCCGGAGTTCACCTGTTTGTCCCTACGGGCGCGCCCTTTAGACCCGGCCTCCTTTCCTGAGCCCCCAGGGTAGGCCTGGTATCCCTACCTGGTGCACCTGCTTAAGCCTGGCGTCCCTTCCCGACGCTCCGGGGTAGTACCGGTACCCCCACCTGGTGCTCCTGGGTGGTACCCGTAACCCTCTACGGTACTCTGGGGTGGTACCAGTACTCCCACCAGGTACTCCGGGGTAGTACCCGTAACCCTCATCGGTACTCCGGGGTGGTACCAGTACCCCCACCCACTACTACAGGGTACAACTGCTGTCCCTACTGCTGCGCGGGGTGAGACCCGCCCTTTCTATCTGACCCTCCGCGTTAGGCCCGGTGTCCCTCCCCGACGTTCTGGGATAGAACCTGTTCCCCCAACAGTACTATGGGGTTGTACCGGAAACCTTTGTGATGCGCCGGAGTTCACCTGTTGTCCCTACGGGCGTGCCCTGTTAGACCCGGCCTCCCTTCCTGAACCCCAGGGGAGGCCTGGTATCTCTACCTGGTGCACCTGCTTAAGCCTGGCGTCCCTTCCCGATGCTCCGGGGTAGTACCGGTACCCCCACTCGGTGCTCCGTCGTAGTAACCGTAATCCTCATCGGTACTACGGGGTAGTACCGGTACCCCCAAACGGTACACCGTGGTAGCACCGGTAACCCTCATCGGTACTCTGGGGTGGTACCAGTACTCCCACCAGGTACTCCGGGGTAGTACCCGTAACCCTCATTGGTAATCCGGGGTGGTACCAGTACCCCCACCCACTACTACAGGTACAACTGCTGTCCCTACGGGCGCGCGGGGTTAGACTCGCCCTTACTACCTGACCCTCTGCATTAGGCCCGGTGTCCCTACCCGACGTTCCGGGATAGAACCTGTTCCCCCAACAGGACTATGGGGTTGTACCGGAAGCCTCTGTGATGCGCCGGAGATCACCTGTTGTCCCTACGGGCGCACCCTGTTAGACCCGGCCTCCCTTCCTGAGCCCCCAGGGTAGGCCTGGTATCCCTACCTGGTGCACATGCTTAAGCCTGGCGTCCCTTCCCGACGCTCCGGGGTAGTACCGGTACCCCCACTCGGTACTCCGTGGTAGTACCTGCAATCCTCATCGGTACTCCGGGGTGGTACCAGTACTCCCACCAGGTACTCCGGGGTAGCACCCGTAACCCTCATCGGTACTCCGGGGTGGTACCGGTACCCGCAACCGGCGCTCCGGGGTACTACCGGTACCACCACTCGGCACTCCGGGGTGGTACCAGTACACCCACCCAGTACTACAGGGTACAACTGCTGTCCCTACGGGCGGGCGGGGTTAGACTCGCCCTTACTACCTAACCTTCTGCATTAGGCCCGGTGTCCCTCCCCGACGTTCCGGGATAGAACCTGTTCCCCCAACAGTACTATGGGGTTGTACCAGAAACCTTTGTGATGCGCCGGAGTTCACCTGTTGTCCCTACGGGCGCGCCCTTTAGACCCGGCCTCCCTTCCTGAGCCCCCAGGGTAGGCCTGGTATCCCTACCTGGTGCACCTGCTTAAGCCTGGCGTCCCTTCCCGACGCTCCGGGGTAGTACCGGTACCCCCACCTGGTGATCCTGGGTGGTACCCATAACCCTCTACGGTACTCTGAGGTGGTACCAGTACTCCCACCAGGTACTCCGGGGTAGTACCCATAACCCTCATCGGTACTCCGGGGTGGTACCAGTACCCCCACCCACTACTACAGGGTACAACTGCTGTCCCTACGGGCGCGCGGGGTTACACCCGACCTTTCTATCTCACCCACCACATTAGGCCCGGTGTCCCTCCCCGACGTTCCGGGATAGAACCTGTTCCCCCAACAGGACTATGGGGTTGTACCGGAAACCTTTGTGATGCGCCGGAGTTCACCTGTTGTCCCTACGGGCGCGCCCTGTTAGACCCGGCCTCCCTTCCTGAGCCCCCAGGGTAGGCCTGGTATCCCTACCTGGTGCACCTGCTTAAGCCTGGCGTCCCTTCCCGACGCTCCGGGGTAGTACCGGTACCCCCACTCGGTACTCCGTGGTAGTACCCGTAACCCTCATCGGTAATCCGGGGTGGTACCAGTACCCCCACCCACTACTACAGGTACAACTGCTGTCCCTACGGGCGCGCGGGGTTAGACTCGCCCTTACTACCTGACCCTCTGCATTAGGCCCGGTGTCCCTACCCGACGTTCTGGGATAGAACCTGTTCCCCCAACAGGACTATGGGGTTGTACCGGAAGCCTCTGTGATGCGCCGGAGATCACCTGTTGTCCCTACGGGCGCACCCTGTTAGACCCGGCCTCCGTTCCTGAGCCCCCAGGGTAGGCCTGGTATCCCTACCTGGTGCACATGCTTAAGCCTGGCGTCCCTTCCCGACGCTCCGGGGTAGTACCGGTACCCCCACTCGGTACTCCGTGGTAGTACGCGCAATCCTCATCGGTACTCTGGGGTGGTACCAGTACTCCCACCAGGTACTCCGGGGTAGGACCCGTAACCCTCATCGGTACTCCGGGGTGGTACCGGTACCCGCTATCGGCGCTCCAGGGTAGTACCGGTACCACCACTCGGAACTCCAGGGTGGTATCAGTACCCCCACCCAGTACTACAGGGTACAACTGCTGTCCCTACGGGCGCGCGGGGTTAGACTCGCCCTTACTACCTGACCCTCTGCATTATAGGCCCGGTGTCCCTACCCGACGTTCCGGGATAGAACCTGTTCCCCCAACAGTACTATGGGGTTGTACCGGAAACCTTTGTGATGCGCCGGAGTTCACCTGTTGTCCCTACGGGCGCGCCCTGTTAGACCCGGCCTCCCTTCCTGAGCCCCCAGGGTAGGCCTGGTATCCCTACCTGGTGCACCTGCTTAAGCCTGGCGTCCCTTCCCGACGCTCCGGGGTAGTACCGGTACCCCCACTCGGTACTCCGTGGTAGTACTCGCAATCCTCATCGGTACTCCGGGGTGGTACCAGTACTCCCAGCAGGTACTCCGGGGTAGCACCCGTAACCCTCATCGGTACTCCGGGGTGGTACCGGTACCCGCAACCGGCGCTCCGGGGTACTACCGGTACCACCACTCGGCACTCCGGGGTGGTACCAGTACACCCACCCAGTACTACAGGGTACAACTGCTGTCCCTACGGGCGGGCGGGGTTAGACTCGCCCTTACTACCTAACCTTCTGCATTAGGCCCGGTGTCCCTCCCCGACGTTCCGGGATAGAACCTGTTCCCCCAACAGTACTATGGGGTTGTACCAGAAACCTTTGTGATGCACCGGAGTTCACCTGTTGTCCCTACGGGCGCGCCCTTTAGACCCGGCCTCCCTTCCTGAGCCCCCAGGGTAGGCCTGGTATCCCTACCTGGTGCACCTGCTTAAGCCTGGCGTCCCTTCCCAACGCTCCGGGGTAGTACCGATACCCCCACCTGGTGATCCTGGGTGGTACCCGTAACCCTCTACGGTACTCTGGGGTGGTACCAGTACTCCCACCAGGTACTCCGGGGTAGTACCCATAAACCTCATCGGTACTCCGGGGTGGTACCAGTACCCCCACCCACTACTACAGGGTACAACTGCTGTCCCTACGGGCGCGCGGGGTTACACCCGACCTTTCTATCTCACCCACCACATTAGGCCCGGTGTCCCTCCCCGACGTTCCGGGATAGAACCTGTTCCCCCAACAGGACTATGGGGTTGTACCGGAAACCTTTGTGATGCGCCGGAGTTCACCTGTTGTCCCTACGGGCGCGCCCTGTTAGACCCGGCCTCCCTTCCTGAGCCCCCAGGGTAGGCCTGGTATCCCTACCTGGTGCACCTGCTTAAGCCTGGCGTCCCTTCCCGACGCTCCGGGGTAGTACCGGTACCCCCACTCGGTACTCCGTGGTAGTACCCGCAATCCTCATCGGTACTCTGGGGTGGTACCAGTACTCCCACCAGGTACTCCGGGGTAGCACCCGTAACCCTCATCGGTACTCCGGGGTGGTACCGGTACCCGCAACCGGCGCTCCGGGGTAGTACCGGTACCACCACTCGGAACTCCAGGGTGGTATCAGTACCCCCACCCAGTACTACAGGGTACAACTGCTGTCCCTACGGGCGCGCGGGGTTAGACTTGCCCTTACTACCTGACCCTCTGCATTATAGGCCCGGTGTCCCTACCCGACGTTCCGGGATAGAACCTGTTCCCCCAACAGGACTATGGGGTTGTACCGGCAACCTTTGTGATGCGCCGGAGTTCACCTGTTGTCCCTACGGGCACGCCCTTTAGACCCGGCCTCCTTTCCTGAGCCCCCAGGGTAGGCCTGGTATCCCTACCTGGTGCACCTGCTTAAGCCTGGAGTCCCTTCCCGACGCTCCGGGGTAGTACCGGTACCCCCACTCGGTACTCCGTGGTAGTACCCGCAATCCTCATCGGCACTCCGGGGTGGTACCAGTACTCCCACCAGGTACTCCGGGGTAGCACCCGTAACCCTCATCGGTACTCCGGGGTGGTACCGGTACCCGCAACCGGCGCTCCGGGGTAGTACCGGTACCACCACTCGGCACTCCGGGGTGGTACCAGTACCCCCACCCAGTACTACAGGGTACAACTGCTGTCCCTACGGGCGGGCGGGGTTAGACTCGCCCTTACTACCTAACCTTCTGCATTAGGCCCGGTGTCCCTCCCCGACGTTCCGGGATAGAACCTGTTCCCCCAACAGTACTATGGGGTTGTACCGGAAACCTTTGTGATGCGCCGGAGTTCACCTCTTGTCCCTACGGGCGCGCCCTTTAGACCCGGCCTCCTTTCCTGAGCCCCCAGGGTAGGCCTGGTATCCCTACCTGGTGCACCTGCTTAAGCCTGGAGTCCCTTCCCGACGCTCCGGGGTAGTACCGGTACCCCCACTCGGTACTCCGTGGTAGTACCCGTAACCCTCTACGGTACTCTGGGGTGGTACCAGTACCCCCACCCACTACTACAGGGTACAACTGCTGTCCCTACGGGCGCGCGGGGTTACACCCGACCTTTCTATCTCACCCAGCACGTTAGGCCCGGTGTCCCTCCCCGACGTTCCGGGATAGAACCTGTTCCCCCAACAGGACTATGGGGTTGTACCGGAAGCCTCTGTGATGCGCCGGAGTTCACCTGTTGTCCCTACGGGCGCACCCTGTTAGACCAGGCCTCCCTTCCTGAGCCCCCAGGGTAGGCCTGGTATCCCTACCTGGTGCACCTGCTTAAGCCTGGCGTCCCTTCCCGACGCTCCGGGGTAGTACCGGTACCCCCACCTGGTGCTCCTGGGTGGTACCCGTAACCCTCTACGGTACTCTGGGGTGGTACCAGTACTCCCACCAGGTACTCCGGGGTAGTACCCGTAACCCTCATCGGTACTCCGGGGTGGTACCAGTACCCCCACCCACTACTACAGGGTACAACTGCTGTCCCTACTGCTGCGCGGGGTGAGACCCGCCCTTTCTATCTGACCCTCCGCGTTAGGCCCGGTGTCCCTCCCCGACGTTCTGGGATAGAACCTGTTCCCCCAACAGTACTATGGGGTTGTACCGGAAACCTTTGTGATGCGCCGGAGTTCACCTGTTGTCCCTACGGGCGTGCCCTGTTAGACCCGGCCTCCCTTCCTGAGCCCCCAGGGTAGGCCTGGTATCTCTACCTGGTGCACCTGCTTAAGCCTGGCGTCCCTTCCCGACGCTCCGGGGTCGTACCGGTACCCCCACTCGGTACTCCGTGGTAGTACCCGTAACCCTCATCGGTACTCTGGGGTGGTACCAGTACCCCCACCCACTACTACAGGGTACAACTGCTGTCCCTACGGGCGCGCGGGGTTACACCCGACCTTTCTATCTCACCCACCACGTTAGGCCCGGTGTCCCTCCCCGACGTTCCGGGATAGAACCTGTTCCCCCAACAGTACTATGGGGTTGTACCGGAAACCTTTGTGATGCGCCGGAGTTCACCTGTTGTCCCTACGGGCGCGCCCTGTTAGACCCGGCCTCCCTTCCTGAGCCCCCAGGGTAGGCCTGGTATCCCTACCTGGTGCACCTGCTTAAGCCTGGCGTCCCTTCCCGACGCTCCGGGGTAGTACCGGTACCCCACCTGGTGCTCCTGGGTGGTACCCGTAACCCTCTACGGTACTCTGGGGTGGTACCAGTACTCCCACCAGGTACTCCGGGGTAGTACCGGTACCACCATTCGGCACTCCGGGGTGGTACCAGTACCCCCACCCAGTACTACAGGGTACAACTGCTGTCCCTACGGGCGCGCGGGGTTAGACTCGCCCTTACTACCTGACCCTCTGCATTATAGGCCCGGTGTCCCTACCCGACGTTCCGGGATAGAACCTGTTCCCCCAACAGGACTATGGGGTTGTACCGGCAACCTTTGTGATGCGCCGGAGTTCACCTGTTGTCCCTACGGGCGCGCCCTTTAGACCCGGCCTCCTTTCCTGAGCCCCCAGGGTAGGCCTGGTATCCCTACCTGGTGCACCTGCTTAAGCCTGGAGTCCCTTCCCGACGCTCCGGGGTAGTACCGGTACCCCCACTCGGTACTCCGTCGTAGTACCCGCAATCCTCATCGGTACTCCGGGGTGGTACCAGTACTCCCACCAGGTACTTCGGGGTAGCACCCGTAACCCTCATCGGTACTCCGGGGTGGTACCGGTACCCGCAACCGGCGCTCCGGGGTGGTACCGGTACCACCACTCGGCACTCCGGGGTGGTACCAGTACCCCCACCCAGTACTACAGGGTACAACTGCTGTCCCTACGGGCGCGCAGGGTTAGACTCGCCCTTACTACCTGACCCTCTGCATTATAGGCCCGGTGTCCCTACCCGACGTTCCGGGATAGAACCTGTTCCCCCAACAGTACTATGGGGTTGTACCGGAAACCTTTGTGATGCGCCGGAGTTCACCTGTTGTCCCTACGGGCGCACCCTTTAGACCCGGCCTCCCTTCCTGAGCCCCCAGGGTAGGCCTGGTATCCCTACCTGGTGCACCTGCTTAAGCCTGGCATCCCTTCCCGATGCTCCGGGGTCATACCGGTACCCCCACTCGGTGCTCCGTGGTAGTACCCGTAACCCTCTACGGTACTCTGGGGTGGTACCAGTACTCCCACCAGGTACTCCGGGGTAGTACCCATAACCCTCATCGGTACTCCGGGGTGGTACCAGTACCCCCACCCACTACTACAGGGTACAACTGCTGTCCCTACGGGCGCGCGGGGTTACACCCGACCTTTCTATCTCACCCACCACGTTAGGCCCGGTGTCCCTCCCCGACGTTCCGGGATAGAACCTGTTCCCCCAACAGTACTATGGGGTTGTACCGGAAACCTTTGTGATGCGCCGGAGTTCACCTGTTGTCCCTACGGGCGCGCCCTGTTAGACCCGGCCTCCCTTCCTGAGCCCCCAGGGTAGGCCTGGTATCCCTACCTGGTGCACCTGCTTAAGCCTGGCGTCCCTTCCCGACGCTCCGGGGTAGTACCGGTACCCCACCTGGTGCTCCTGGGTGGTACCCGTAACCCTCTACGGTACTCCGGGGTGGTACCAGTACTCCCACCAGGTACTCAGGTGTAGTACCGGTACCACCACTCGGCACTCTGGGGTGGTACCAGTACCCCCACCCAGTACTACAGGGTACAACTGCTGTCCCTACGGGCGAGCGGGGTTAGACTCGCCCTTACTACCTGACCCTCTGCATTATAGGCCCGGTGTCCCTACCCGACGTTCCGGGATAGAACCTGTTCCCCCAACAGGACTATGGGGTTGTACCGGCAACCTTTGTGATGCGCCGGAGTTCACCTGTTGTCCCTACGGGCGCGCCCTTTAGACCCGGCCTCCTTTCCTGAGCCCCCAGGGTAGGCCTGGTATCCCTACCTGGTGCACCTGCTTAAGCCTGGAGTCCCTTCCCGACGCTCCGGGGTAGTACCGGTACCCCCACTCGGTACTCCGTGGTAGTACCCGCAATCCTCATCGGTACTCTGGGGTGGTACCAGTACTCGCACCAGGTACTTCGGGGTAGCACCCGTAACCCTCATCGGTACTCCGGGGTGGTACCGGTACCCGCAACCGGCGCTCCGGGGTAGTACCGGTACCACCACTCAGAACTCCAGGGTGGTACCAGTACCCCCACCCAGTACTACAGGGTACAACTGCTGTCCCTACGGGCGCGCAGGGTTAGACTCGCCCTTACTACCTGACCCTCTGCGTTAGGCCCGGTGTCCCTCCCCGACGTTCCGGGATAGAACCTGTTCCCCCAACAGTACTATGGGGTTGTACCGGAAACCTTTGTGATGCGCCGGAGTTCACCTGTTGTCCCTACGGGCGCACCCTTTAGACCCGGCCTCCCTTCCTGAGCCCCCAGGGTAGGCCTGGTATCCCTACCTGGTGCACCTGCTTAAGCCTGGAGTCCCTTCCCGACGCTCCGGGGTAGTACCGGTACCCCCACCTGGTGCTCCTGGGTGGTACCTGTAACCCTCTACGGTACTCCGGGGTGGTACCAGTACTCCCACCAGGTACTCCGGGGTAGTACCCGTAACCCTCATCGGTACTCCGGGGTGGTACCAGTACACCCACCCACTACTACAGGGTACAACTGCTGTCCCTACTGCTGCGCGGGGTGAGACCCGCCCTTTCTATCTGACCCTCCGCGTTAGGCCCGGTGTGCCTACCCGACATTCCGGGATAGAACCTGTTCCCCCAACAGTACTATGGGGTTGTACCGGAAACCTTTGTGATGCGCCAGAGTTCACCTGTTGTCCCTACGGGCGCGCCCTGTTAGACCCGTCCTCCCTTCCTGAGCCCCCAGGGTAGGCCTGGTATCCCTACCTGGTGCACCTGCTTAAGCCTGGCGTCCCTTCCCGACACTCCGGGGTAGTACCGGTACCCCCACTCGGTACTCCGTGGTAGCACCCGTAACCCTCATCGGTACTCCGGGGTGGTACCGGTACCCCCACCCACTACTACAGGGTACAACTGCTGTCCCTACGGGCGCGCGGGGTTACACCCGACCTTTCTATCTCACCCACCGCCTTAGGCCCGGTGTCCCTCCCCGACGTTCCGGGATAGAACCTGTTCCCCCAACAGTACTATGGGGTTGTACCGGAAACCTTTGTGATGCGCCGGAGTTCACCTCTTGTCCCTACGGGCGCGCCCTGTTAGACCCGGCCTCCCTTCCTGAGCCCCCAGGGTAGGCCTGGTATCCCTACCTGGTGCACCTGCTTAAGCCAGGCGTCCCTTCCCGACGCTCCGGGGTAGTACCGGTACCCCCACTCGGTACTCCGTGGTAGTAACCGTAATCCTCATCGGTACTCCGGGGTAGTACCGGTACCCCCAAACGGTACACCGTGGTAGTACCCGTAACCCTCATCGGTACTCTGGGGTGGTACCAGTACCCACAACCGGCGCTCCGGGGTAGTACCGGTACCACCACTCGGCACTCCGGGGTGGTACCAGTACCCCCACCCAGTACTACAGGGTACAACTGCTGACCCTACGGGCGCGAGATGTTAGACTCGACCTTACTACCTGACCCTCTGCGTTAGGCCCGGTGTCCCTCCCCGACGTTCCGGGATAGAACCTGTTCCCCCAACAGTACTATGGGGTTGTACCGGAAACCTTTGTGATGCGCCGGAGTTCACCTGCTGTCCCTACGGGTGCACCCTTTAGACCCGGCCTCCCTTCCTGAGCCCCCAGGGTAGGCCTGGTATCCCTACCTGGTGCACCTGCTTAAGCCTGGAGTCCCTTCCTGACGCTCCGGGGTAGTACCGGTACCCCCACCTGGTGCTCCTGGGTGGTACCCGTAACCCTCTACGGTACTCCGGGGTGGTACCAGTACTCCCACCAGGTACTCCGGGGTAGTACCCGTAACCCTCATCGGTACTCCGGGGTGGTACCAGTACACCCACCCACTACTACAGGGTACAACTGCTGTCCCTACTGCTGCGCGGGGTGAGACCCGCCCTTTCTATCTGACCCTCCGCGTTAGGCCCGGTGTGCCTACCCGACATTCCGGGATAGAACCTGTTCCCCCAACAGTACTATGGGGTTGTACCGGAAACCTTTGTGATGCGCCAGAGTTCACCTCTTGTCCCTACGGGCGCGCCCTGTTAGACCCGGCCTCCCTTCCTGAGCCCCCAGGGTAGGCCTGGTATCCCTACCTGGTGCACCTGCTTAAGCCTGGCATCCCTTCCCGACGCTCCGGGGTAGTACCGGTACCCCCACTCGGTACTCCGTCGTAGTAACCGTAACCCTCATCGGTACTCCGGGGTAGTACCGGTACCCCCACCTGGTGCTCTTGGGTGGTACCCGTAACCCTCTACGGTACTCTGGGGTGGTACCAGTACTCCCACCAGGTACTCCGGGGTAGTACCGGTACCACCACTCGGCACTCCGGGGTGGTACCAGTACCCCCACCCAGTACTACAGGGTACAACTGCTGTCCCTACGGGCGCGCGATGTTAGACTCGTCCTTACTACCTAACCCTCTGCGTTAGGCCCGGTGTCCCTCCCCGACGTTCCGGGATAGAACCTGTTCCCCCAACAGTAGTATGGGGTTGTACCGGAAACCTTTGTGATGCGCCGGAGTTCACCTGTTGTCCCTACGGGCGCGCCCTTTAGACCCGGCCTCCCTTCCTGAGCCCCCAGGGTAGGCCTGGTATCCCTACCTGGTGCACCTGCTTAAGCCTGGCGTCCCTTCCCGACGCTCCGGGGTAGTACCGGTACCCCCACTCGGTACTCCGTCGTAGTAACCGTAACGCTCTATGGTACTCCGGGGTGGTACCAGTACTCCCACCAGGTACTCCGGGGTAGCACCCGTAACCCTCATCGGTACTCCGGGGTGGTACCAGTACCCCCACCCAGTACTACAGGGTACAAATGCTGTCCCTACGGGCGCGCGGGGTTAGACTCGCCCTTTCTACCTGACCCTCTGCATTAGGCCCGGTGTCCCTCCCCGACGTTCCGGGATAGAACCTGTTCCCCCAACAGTACTATGGGGTTGTACCGGAAACCTTTGTGATGCGCCGGAGTTCACCTGTTGTCCCTACGGGCGCACCCTTTAGACCCGGCCTCCCTTCCTGATCCCCCAGGGTAGGCCTGGTATCCCTACCTGGTGCACCTGCTTAAGCCTGGCGTCCCTTCCCGACGCTCCGGGGTAGTACCGGTACCCCCACTCGGTACTCCGTCGTAGTAACCGTAACCCTCTACGGTACTCTGGGGTGGTACCAGTACTCCCACCAGGTACTCCGGGGTAGCACCCGTAACCCTCATCGGTACTCCGGGGTGGTACCAGTACCCCCACCCACTACTACAGGGTACAACTGCTGTCCCTACGGGCGCGCGGGGTTACACCCGACCTTTCTATCTCACTCACCACGTTAGGCCCGGTGTGCCTACCCGACGTTCCGGGATAGAACCGGTTCCCCCAACAGTACTATGGGGTTGTACCCGAAACATTTGTGATGCGCCGGAGTTCACCTCTTGTCCCTACGGGCGCGCCCTGTTAGACCCGGCCTCCCTTCCTGAGCCCCCAGGGTAGGCCTGGTATCCCTACCTGGTGCACCTGCTGAAGCCTGGCGTCCCTTCCCGACGCTCCGGGGTAGTACCGGTACCCCCACTCGGTACTCCGTGGTAGTACCCGTAACCCTCATCGGTACTCTGGGGTAGTACCAGTACTCCCACCAGGTACTCAGGGGTAGTACCGGTACCACCACTCGGCACTCCAGGGTGGTACCAGTACCCCCACCCAGTACTACAGGGTACAACTGCTGTCCCTACGGGCGCGCGATGTTAGACTCGACCTTACTACCTAACCCTCTGCGTTAGGCCCGGTGTCCCTCCCCGACGTTCCGGGATAGAACCTGTTCCCCCAACAGGACTATGGGGTTGTACCGGAAACCTCTGTGATGCGCCGGAGTTCACCTGTTGTCCCTACGGGCGCGCCCTTTAGACCCGGCCTCCCTTCCTGAGCCCCCAGGGTAGGCCTGGTATCCCTACCTGGTGCACCTGCTTAAGCCAGGCGTCCCTTCCCTACGCTCCGGGGTAGTACCGGTACCCCCACTCGGTACTCCGTGGTAGTAACCGTAATCCTCATCGGTACTCCGGGGTAGTACCGGTACCCCCAAACGGTACACCGTGGTAGTACCCGTAACCCTCATCGGTACTCTGGGGTGGTACCAGTACCCGCAACCGGCGCTCCGGGGTAGTACCGGTACCACCACTCGGCACTCCGGGGTGGTACCAGTACCCCCACCCAGTACTACAGGGTACAACTGCTGACCCTACGGGCGCGAGATGTTAGACTCGACCTTACTACCTGACCCTCTGCGTTAGGCCCGGTGTCCCTCCCCGACGTTCCGGGATAGAACCTGTTCCCCCAACAGTAGTATGGGGTTGTACCGGAAACCTTTGTGATGCGCCGGAGTTCACCTGTTGTCCCTACGGGCGCGCCCTTTAGACCCGGCCTCCCTTCCTGAGCCCCCAGGGTAGGCCTGGTATCCCTACCTGGTGCACCTGCTTAAGCCTGGCGTCCCTTCCCGACGCTCCGGGGTAGTACCGGTACCCCCACTCGGTACTCCGTCGTAGTAACCGTAACGCTCTATGGTACTCCGGGGTGGTACCAGTACTCCCACCAGGTACTCCGGGGTAGCACCCGTAGCCCTCATCGGTTCTCCGAAGTGGTACCAGTACCCCCACCCAGTACTACAGGGTACAAATGCTGTCCCTACGGGCGCGCGGGGTTAGACTCGCCCTTTCTACCTGACCCTCTGCATTAGGCCCGGTGTCCCTCCCCGACGTTCCGGGATAGAACCTGTTCCCCCAACAGTACTATGGGGTTGTACCGGAAACCTTTGTGATGCGCCGGAGTTCACCTGTTGTCCCTACGGGCGCACCCTTTAGACCCGGCCTCCCTTCCTGATCCCCCAGGGTAGGCCTGGTATCCCTACCTGGTGCACCTGCTTAAGCCTGGCGTCCCTTCCCGACGCTCCGGGGTAGTACCGGTACCCCCACTCGGTACTCCGTCGTAGTAACCGTAACCCTCTACGGTACTCTGGGGTGGTACCAGTACTCCCACCAGGTACTCCGGGGTAGCACCCGTAACCCTCATCGGTACTCCGGGGTGGTACCAGTACCCCCACCCACTACTACAGGGTACAACTGCTGTCCCTACGGGCGCGCGGGGTTACACCCGACCTTTCTATCTCACTCACCACGTTAGGCCCGGTGTGCCTACCCGACGTTCCGGGATAGAACCGGTTCCCCCAACAGTACTATGGGGTTGTACCCGAAACCTTTGTGATGCGCCGGAGTTCACCTGTTGTCCCTACGGGCGCGCCCTGTTAGACCCGGCCTCCCTTCCTGAGCCCCCAGGGTAGGCCTGGTATCCCTACCTGGTGCACCTGCTGAAGCCTGGCGTCCCTTCCCGACGCTCCGGGGTAGTACCGGTACCCCCACTCGGTACTCCGTGGTAGTAACCGTAATCCTCATCGGTACTCCGGGGTAGTACCGGTACCCCCAAACGGTACACCGTGGTAGTACCCGTAACCCTCATCGGTACTCTGGGGTGGTACCAGTACCCCCACCCACTACTACAGGGTACAACTTCTGTCCCTACTGCTGCGCGGGGTGAGACCCGACCTTTCTATCTCACCCACCGCCTTAGGCCCGGTGTCCCTAACCGACGTTCCGGGATAGAACCTGTTCCCCCAACAGTACTATGGGGTTGTACCGGAAACCTTTGTGATGCGCCGGAGTTCACCTCTTGTCCCTACGGGCGCGCCCTGTTAGACCCGGCCTCCCTTCCTGAGCCCCCAGGGTAGGCCTGGTATCCCTACCTGGTGCACCTGCTTAAGCCTGGCGTCCCTTCCCGACGCTCCGGGGTCGTACCGGTACCCCCACTCGGTACTCCGTCGTAGTAACCGTAACCCTCATCGGTACTCCGGGGTAGTACCGGTACCCCCACCTGGTGCTCCTGGGTGGTACCCGTAACCCTCTACGGTACTCTGGGGTGGTACCAGTACTCCCACCAGGTACTCCGGGGTAGTACCGGTACCACCACTCGGCACTCCGGGGTGGTACCAGTACCCCCACCCAGTACTACAGGGTACAACTGCTGTCCCTACGGGCGCGCGGGGTTAGACTCGCCCTTTCTACCTGACCCTCTGCGTTAGGCCCGGTGTCCCTCCCCGACGTTCCGGGATAGAAACTGTTCCCCCAACAGTACTATGGGGTTGTACCGGAAACCTTTGTGATGCGCCGGAGTTCACCTGTTGTCCCTACGGGCGCACCCTTTAGACCCGGCCTCCCTTCCTGAGCCCCCAGGGTAGGCCTGGTATCCCTACCTGGTGCACCTGCTTAAGCCTGGCGTCCCTTCCCGACGCTCCGGGGTAGTACCGGTACCCCCACTCGGTACTCCGTCGTAGTAACCGTAACCCTCTACGGTACTCCGGGGTGGTACCAGAACTCCCACCAGGTACTCCGGGGTAGTACCCATAACCCTCATCGGTACTCCGGGGTGGTACCAGTACCCCCACCCAGTACTACAGGGTACAACTGCTGTCCCTACGGGCGCGCGGGGTTACACCCGACCTTTCTATCTCACTCACCACGTTAGGCTCGGTGTGCCTACCCGACGTTCCGGGATAGAACCGGTTCCCCCAACAGTACTATGGGGTTGTACCCGAAACATTTGTGATGCGCCGGAGTTCACCTCTTGTCCCTACGGGCGCGCCCTGTTAGACCCGGCCTCCCTTCCTGAGCCCCCAGGGTAGGCCTGGTATCCCTACCTGGTGCACCTGCTGAAGCCTGGCGTCCCTTCCCGACGCTCCGGGGTAGTACCGGTACCCCCACTCGGTACTCCGTCTTAGTAACCGTAACCCTCTACGGTACTCCGGGGTAGTACCGCTACCCCCAAACGGTACACCGTGGTAGTACCCGTACCCCTCATCGGTACTCCGGGGTGGTACCAGTACCCCCACCCACTACTACAGGGTACAACTGCTGTCCCTACGGGCGCGCGGGGTTACACCCGACCTTTCTATCTCACCCACCACGTTAGGCCCGGTGTCCCTCCCCGACGTTCCGGGATAGAACCTGTTCCCCCAACAGTACTATGGGGTTGTACCGGAAACCTTTGTGATGCGCCGGAGTTCACCTGTTGTCCCTACGGGCGCGCCCTGTTAGACCCGGCCTCCCTTCCTGAGCCCCCAGGGTAGGCCTGGTATCCCTACCTGGTGCACCTGCTTAAGCCTGGCGTCCCTTCCCGACGCTCCGGGGTAGTACCGGTACCCCACCTGGTGCTCCTGGGTGGTACCCGTAACCCTCTACGGTACTCTGGGGTGGTACCAGTACTCCCACCAGGTACTCAGGGGTAGTACCGGTACCACCACTTGGCACTCCGGGGTGGTACCAGTACCCCCACCCAGTACTACAGGGTACAACTGCTGTCCCTACGGGCGCGCGGGGTTAGACTCGCCCTTACTACCTGACCCTCTGCATTATAGGCCCGGTGTCCCTACCCGACGTTCCGGGATAGAACCTGTTCCCCCAACAGGACTATGGGGTTGTACCGGCAACCTTTGTGATGCGCCGGAGTTCACCTGTTGTCCCTACGGGCGCGCCCTTTAGACCCGGTCTCCTTTCCTGAGCCCCCAGGGTAGGCCTGGTATCCCTACCTGGTGCACCTGCTTAAGCCTGGAGTCCCTTCCCGACGCTCCGGGGTAGTACCGGTACCCCCAAACGGTACACCGTGGTAGTACCCGTAACCCTCATCGGTACTCTGGGGTGGTACCAGTACCCACAACCGGCGCTCCGGGGTAGTACCGGTACCACCACTCGGCACTCCGGGGTGGTACCAGTACCCCCACCCAGTACTACAGGGTACAACTGCTGACCCTACGGGCGCGAGATGTTAGACTCGACCTTACTACCTGACCCTCTGCGTTAGGCCCGGTGTCCCTCCCCGACGTTCCGGGATAGAACCTGTTCCCCCAACAGTACTATGGGGTTGTACCGGAAACCTTTGTGATGCGCCGGAGTTCACCTGCTGTCCCTACGGGTGCACCCTTTAGACCCGGCCTCCCTTCCTGAGCCCCCAGGGTAGGCCTGGTATCCCTACCTGGTGCACCTGCTTAAGCCTGGAGTCCCTTCCTGACGCTCCGGGGTAGTACCGGTACCCCCACCTGGTGCTCCTGGGTGGTACCCGTAACCCTCTACGGTACTCCGGGGTGGTACCAGTACTCCCACCAGGTACTCCGGGGTAGTACCCGTAACCCTCATCGGTACTCCGGGGTGGTACCAGTACACCCACCCACTACTACAGGGTACAACTGCTGTCCCTACTGCTGCGCGGGGTGAGACCCGCCCTTTCTATCTGACCCTCCGCGTTAGGCCCGGTGTGCCTACCCGACATTCCGGGATAGAACCTGTTCCCCCAACAGTACTATGGGGTTGTACCGGAAACCTTTGTGATGCGCCAGAGTTCACCTCTTGTCCCTACGGGCGCGCCCTGTTAGACCCGGCCTCCCTTCCTGAGCCCCCAGGGTAGGCCTGGTATCCCTACCTGGTGCACCTGCTTAAGCCTGGCATCCCTTCCCGACGCTCCGGGGTAGTACCGGTACCCCCACTCGGTACTCCGTCGTAGTAACCGTAACCCTCATCGGTACTCCGGGGTAGTACCGGTACCCCCACCTGGTGCTCTTGGGTGGTACCCGTAACCCTCTACGGTACTCTGGGGTGGTACCAGTACTCCCACCAGGTACTCCGGGGTAGTACCGGTACCACCACTCGGCACTCCGGGGTGGTACCAGTACCCCCACCCAGTACTACAGGGTACAACTGCTGTCCCTACGGGCGCGCGATGTTAGACTCGTCCTTACTACCTAACCCTCTGCGTTAGGCCCGGTGTCCCTCCCCGACGTTCCGGGATAGAACCTGTTCCCCCAACAGTAGTATGGGGTTGTACCGGAAACCTTTGTGATGCGCCGGAGTTCACCTGTTGTCCCTACGGGCGCGCCCTTTAGACCCGGCCTCCCTTCCTGAGCCCCCAGGGTAGGCCTGGTATCCCTACCTGGTGCACCTGCTTAAGCCTGGCGTCCCTTCCCGACGCTCCGGGGTAGTACCGGTACCCCCACTCGGTACTCCGTCGTAGTAACCGTAACGCTCTATGGTACTCCGGGGTGGTACCAGTACTCCCACCAGGTACTCCGGGGTAGCACCCGTAGCCCTCATCGGTTCTCCGAAGTGGTACCAGTACCCCCACCCAGTACTACAGGGTACAAATGCTGTCCCTACGGGCGCGCGGGGTTAGACTCGCCCTTTCTACCTGACCCTCTGCATTAGGCCCGGTGTCCCTCCCCGACGTTCCGGGATAGAACCTGTTCCCCCAACAGTACTATGGGGTTGTACCGGAAACCTTTGTGATGCGCCGGAGTTCACCTGTTGTCCCTACGGGCGCACCCTTTAGACCCGGCCTCCCTTCCTGATCCCCCAGGGTAGGCCTGGTATCCCTACCTGGTGCACCTGCTTAAGCCTGGCGTCCCTTCCCGACGCTCCGGGGTAGTACCGGTACCCCCACTCGGTACTCCGTCGTAGTAACCGTAACCCTCTACGGTACTCTGGGGTGGTACCAGTACTCCCACCAGGTACTCCGGGGTAGCACCCGTAACCCTCATCGGTACTCCGGGGTGGTACCAGTACCCCCACCCACTACTACAGGGTACAACTGCTGTCCCTACGGGCGCGCGGGGTTACACCCGACCTTTCTATCTCACTCACCACGTTAGGCCCGGTGTGCCTACCCGACGTTCCGGGATAGAACCGGTTCCCCCAACAGTACTATGGGGTTGTACCCGAAACATTTGTGATGCGCCGGAGTTCACCTCTTGTCCCTACGGGCGCGCCCTGTTAGACCCGGCCTCCCTTCCTGAGCCCCCAGGGTAGGCCTGGTATCCCTACCTGGTGCACCTGCTGAAGCCTGGCGTCCCTTCCCGACGCTCCGGGGTAGTACCGGTACCCCCACTCGGTACTCCGTGGTAGTACCCGTAACCCTCATCGGTACTCTGGGGTAGTACCAGTACTCCCACCAGGTACTCAGGGGTAGTACCGGTACCACCACTCGGCACTCCAGGGTGGTACCAGTACCCCCACCCAGTACTACAGGGTACAACTGCTGTCCCTACGGGCGCGCGATGTTAGACTCGACCTTACTACCTAACCCTCTGCGTTAGGCCCGGTGTCCCTCCCCGACGTTCCGGGATAGAACCTGTTCCCCCAACAGGACTATGGGGTTGTACCGGAAACCTCTGTGATGCGCCGGAGTTCACCTGTTGTCCCTACGGGCGCGCCCTTTAGACCCGGCCTCCCTTCCTGAGCCCCCAGGGTAGGCCTGGTATCCCTACCTGGTGCACCTGCTTAAGCCAGGCGTCCCTTCCCTACGCTCCGGGGTAGTACCGGTACCCCCACTCGGTACTCCGTGGTAGTAACCGTAATCCTCATCGGTACTCCGGGGTAGTACCGGTACCCCCAAACGGTACACCGTGGTAGTACCCGTAACCCTCATCGGTACTCTGGGGTGGTACCAGTACCCGCAACCGGCGCTCCGGGGTAGTACCGGTACCACCACTCGGCACTCCGGGGTGGTACCAGTACCCCCACCCAGTACTACAGGGTACAACTGCTGTCCCTACGGGCGCGCAGGGTTAGACTCGCCCTTACTACCTGACCCTCTGCATTATAGGCCCGGTGTCCCTACCCGACGTTCCGGGATAGAACCTGTTCCCCCAACAGTAGTATGGGGTTGTACCGGAAACCTTTGTGATGCGCCGGAGTTCACCTGTTGTCCCTACGGGCGCGCCCTTTAGACCCGGCCTCCCTTCCTGAGCCCCCAGGGTAGGCCTGGTATCCCTACCTGGTGCACCTGCTTAAGCCTGGCGTCCCTTCCCGACGCTCCGGGGTAGTACCGGTACCCCCACTCGGTACTCCGTCGTAGTAACCGTAACGCTCTATGGTACTCCGGGGTGGTACCAGTACTCCCACCAGGTACTCCGGGGTAGCACCCGTAGCCCTCATCGGTTCTCCGAAGTGGTACCAGTACCCCCACCCAGTACTACAGGGTACAAATGCTGTCCCTACGGGCGCGCGGGGTTAGACTCGCCCTTTCTACCTGACCCTCTGCATTAGGCCCGGTGTCCCTCCCCGACGTTCCGGGATAGAACCTGTTCCCCCAACAGTACTATGGGGTTGTACCGGAAACCTTTGTGATGCGCCGGAGTTCACCTGTTGTCCCTACGGGCGCACCCTTTAGACCCGGCCTCCCTTCCTGATCCCCCAGGGTAGGCCTGGTATCCCTACCTGGTGCACCTGCTTAAGCCTGGCGTCCCTTCCCGACGCTCCGGGGTAGTACCGGTACCCCCACTCGGTACTCCGTCGTAGTAACCGTAACCCTCTACGGTACTCTGGGGTGGTACCAGTACTCCCACCAGGTACTCCGGGGTAGCACCCGTAACCCTCATCGGTACTCCGGGGTGGTACCAGTACCCCCACCCACTACTACAGGGTACAACTGCTGTCCCTACGGGCGCGCGGGGTTACACCCGACCTTTCTATCTCACTCACCACGTTAGGCCCGGTGTGCCTACCCGACGTTCCGGGATAGAACCGGTTCCCCCAACAGTACTATGGGGTTGTACCCGAAACCTTTGTGATGCGCCGGAGTTCACCTGTTGTCCCTACGGGCGCGCCCTGTTAGACCCGGCCTCCCTTCCTGAGCCCCCAGGGTAGGCCTGGTATCCCTACCTGGTGCACCTGCTGAAGCCTGGCGTCCCTTCCCGACGCTCCGGGGTAGTACCGGTACCCCCACTCGGTACTCCGTGGTAGTAACCGTAATCCTCATCGGTACTCCGGGGTAGTACCGGTACCCCCAAACGGTACACCGTGGTAGTACCCGTAACCCTCATCGGTACTCTGGGGTGGTACCAGTACCCCCACCCACTACTACAGGGTACAACTTCTGTCCCTACTGCTGCGCGGGGTGAGACCCGACCTTTCTATCTCACCCACCGCCTTAGGCCCGGTGTCCCTAACCGACGTTCCGGGATAGAACCTGTTCCCCCAACAGTACTATGGGGTTGTACCGGAAACCTTTGTGATGCGCCGGAGTTCACCTCTTGTCCCTACGGGCGCGCCCTGTTAGACCCGGCCTCCCTTCCTGAGCCCCCAGGGTAGGCCTGGTATCCCTACCTGGTGCACCTGCTTAAGCCTGGCGTCCCTTCCCGACGCTCCGGGGTCGTACCGGTACCCCCACTCGGTACTCCGTCGTAGTAACCGTAACCCTCATCGGTACTCCGGGGTAGTACCGGTACCCCCACCTGGTGCTCCTGGGTGGTACCCGTAACCCTCTACGGTACTCTGGGGTGGTACCAGTACTCCCACCAGGTACTCCGGGGTAGTACCGGTACCACCACTCGGCACTCCGGGGTGGTACCAGTACCCCCACCCAGTACTACAGGGTACAACTGCTGTCCCTACGGGCGCGCGGGGTTAGACTCGCCCTTTCTACCTGACCCTCTGCGTTAGGCCCGGTGTCCCTCCCCGACGTTCCGGGATAGAAACTGTTCCCCCAACAGTACTATGGGGTTGTACCGGAAACCTTTGTGATGCGCCGGAGTTCACCTGTTGTCCCTACGGGCGCACCCTTTAGACCCGGCCTCCCTTCCTGAGCCCCCAGGGTAGGCCTGGTATCCCTACCTGGTGCACCTGCTTAAGCCTGGCGTCCCTTCCCGACGCTCCGGGGTAGTACCGGTACCCCCACTCGGTACTCCGTCGTAGTAACCGTAACCCTCTACGGTACTCCGGGGTGGTACCAGAACTCCCACCAGGTACTCCGGGGTAGTACCCATAACCCTCATCGGTACTCCGGGGTGGTACCAGTACCCCCACCCAGTACTACAGGGTACAACTGCTGTCCCTACGGGCGCGCGGGGTTACACCCGACCTTTCTATCTCACTCACCACGTTAGGCTCGGTGTGCCTACCCGACGTTCCGGGATAGAACCGGTTCCCCCAACAGTACTATGGGGTTGTACCCGAAACATTTGTGATGCGCCGGAGTTCACCTCTTGTCCCTACGGGCGCGCCCTGTTAGACCCGGCCTCCCTTCCTGAGCCCCCAGGGTAGGCCTGGTATCCCTACCTGGTGCACCTGCTGAAGCCTGGCGTCCCTTCCCGACGCTCCGGGGTAGTACCGGTACCCCCACTCGGTACTCCGTCTTAGTAACCGTAACCCTCTACGGTACTCCGGGGTAGTACCGCTACCCCCAAACGGTACACCGTGGTAGTACCCGTACCCCTCATCGGTACTCCGGGGTGGTACCAGTACCCCCACCCACTACTACAGGGTACAACTGCTGTCCCTACGGGCGCGCGGGGTTACACCCGACCTTTCTATCTCACCCACCACGTTAGGCCCGGTGTCCCTCCCCGACGTTCCGGGATAGAACCTGTTCCCCCAACAGTACTATGGGGTTGTACCGGAAACCTTTGTGATGCGCCGGAGTTCACCTGTTGTCCCTACGGGCGCGCCCTGTTAGACCCGGCCTCCCTTCCTGAGCCCCCAGGGTAGGCCTGGTATCCCTACCTGGTGCACCTGCTTAAGCCTGGCGTCCCTTCCCGACGCTCCGGGGTAGTACCGGTACCCCACCTGGTGCTCCTGGGTGGTACCCGTAACCCTCTACGGTACTCTGGGGTGGTACCAGTACTCCCACCAGGTACTCAGGGGTAGTACCGGTACCACCACTTGGCACTCCGGGGTGGTACCAGTACCCCCACCCAGTACTACAGGGTACAACTGCTGTCCCTACGGGCGCGCGGGGTTAGACTCGCCCTTACTACCTGACCCTCTGCATTATAGGCCCGGTGTCCCTACCCGACGTTCCGGGATAGAACCTGTTCCCCCAACAGGACTATGGGGTTGTACCGGCAACCTTTGTGATGCGCCGGAGTTCACCTGTTGTCCCTACGGGCGCGCCCTTTAGACCCGGTCTCCTTTCCTGAGCCCCCAGGGTAGGCCTGGTATCCCTACCTGGTGCACCTGCTTAAGCCTGGAGTCCCTTCCCGACGCTCCGGGGTAGTACCGGTACCCCCACTCGGTACTCCGTGGTAGTACCCGCAATCCTCATCGGTACTCTGGGGTGGTACCAGTACTCGCACCAGGTACTTCGGGGTAGCACCCGTAACCCTCATCGGTACTCCGGGGTGGTACCGGTACCCGCAACCGGCGCTCCGGGGTAGTACCGGTACCACCACTCAGAACTCCAGGGTGGTACCAGTACCCCCACCCAGTACTACAGGGTACAACTGCTGTCCCTACGGGCGCGCAGGGTTAGACTCGTCCTTACTACCTGACCCTCTGCATTATAGGCCCGGTGTCCCTACCCGACGTTCCGGGATAGAACCTGTTCCCCCAACAGTACTATGGGGTTGTACCGGAAACCTTTGTGATGCGCCGGAGTTCACCTGCTGTCCCTACGGGCGCACCCTTTAGACCCGGCCTCCCTTCCTGAGCCCCCAGGGTAGGCCTGGTATCCCTACCTGGTGCACCTGCTTAAGCCTGGAGTCCCTTCCTGACGCTCCGGGGTAGTACCGGTACCCCCACCTGGTGCTCCTGGGTGGTACCCGTAACCCTCTACGGTACTCCGGGGTGGTACCAGTACTCCCACCAGGTACTCCGGGGTAGTACCCGTAACCCTCATCGGTACTCCGGGGTGGTACCAGTACACCCACCCACTACTACAGGGTACAACTGCTGTCCCTACTGCTGCGCGGGGTGAGACCCGCCCTTTCTATCTGACCCTCCGCGTTAGGCCCGGTGTGCCTACCCGACATTCCGGGATAGAACCTGTTCCCCCAACAGTACTATGGGGTTGTACCGGAAACCTTTGTGATGCGCCAGAGTTCACCTCTTGTCCCTACGGGCGCGCCCTGTTAGACCCGGCCTCCCTTCCTGAGCCCCCAGGGTAGGCCTGGTATCCCTACCTGGTGCACCTGCTTAAGCCTGGCATCCCTTCCCGACGCTCCGGGGTAGTACCGGTACCCCCACTCGGTACTCCGTCGTAGTAACCGTAACCCTCATCGGTACTCCGGGGTAGTACCGGTACCCCCACCTGGTGCTCCTGGGTGGTACCCGTAACCCTCTACGGTACTCTGGGGTGGTACCAGTACTCCCACCAGGTACTCCGGGGTAGTACCGGTACCACCACTCGGCACTCCGGGGTGGTACCAGTACCCCTATCCAGTAGTACAGGGTACAACTGCTGTCCCTACGGGCGCGCGGGGTTAGACTCGCCCTTTCTACCTGACCCTCTGCGTTAGGCCCGGTGTCCCTCCCCGACGTTCCGGGATAGAACCTGTTCCCCCAACAGTACTATGGGGTTGTACCGGAAACCTTTGTGATGCGCCGGAGTTCACCTCTTGTCCCTACGGGCGCGCCCTGTTAGACCCGGCCTCCCTTCCTGAGCCCCCAGGGTAGGCCTGGTATCCCTACCTGGTGCACCTGCTGAAGCCTGGCGTCCCTTCCCGACGCTCCGGGGTAGTACCGGTACCCCCACTCGGTACTCCGTCGTAGTAACCGTAACCCTCTACGGTACTCCGGGGTAGTACCGGTACCCCCAAACGGTACACCGTGGTAGTACCCGTAACCCTCATCGGTACTCTGGGGTGGTACCAGTACCCCCACCCACTACTACAGGGTACAACTGCTGTCCCTACTGCTGCGCGGGGTGAGACCCGCCCTTTCTATCTGACCCTCCGCGTTAGGCCCGGTGTGCCTACCCGACATTCCGGGATAGAACCTGTTCCCCCAACAGTACTATGGGGTTGTACCGGAAACCTTTGTGATGCGCCAGAGTTCACCTGTTGTCCCTACGGGCGCGCCCTGTTAGACCCGTCCTCCCTTCCTGAGCCCCCAGGGTAGGCCTGGTATCCCTACCTGGTGCACCTGCTTAAGCCTGGCGTCCCTTCCCGACACTCCGGGGTAGTACCGGTACCCCCACTCGGTACTCCGTGGTAGCACCCGTAACCCTCATCGGTACTCCGGGGTGGTACCGGTACCCCCACCCACTACTACAGGGTACAACTGCTGTCCCTACGGGCGCGCGGGGTTACACCCGACCTTTCTATCTCATCCACCGCCTTAGGCCCGGTGTCCCTCCCCGACGTTCCGGGATAGAACCTGTTCCCCCAACAGTACTATGGGGTTGTACCGGAAGCCTTTGTGATGCGCTGGATTTCACCTGTTGTCCCTATGGGAGCGCCCTGTTAGACCCGGCCTCCCTTCCTGAGCCCCCAGGGTAGGCCTGGTATCCCTACCTGGTGCACCTGCTTAAGCCTGGCGTCCCTTCCCGACGCTCCGGGGTAGTACCGGTACCCCCACCTGGTGCTCCTGGGTGGTACCCGTAACCCTCTATGGTACTCTGGGGTGGTACCAGTACTCCCACCAGGTACTCCGGGGTAGCACCCGTAACCCTCATCGGTACTCCAAAGTGGTACCAGTACCCCCACCCAGTACTACAGGGTACAACTGCTGTCCCTACGGGCGCGCGATGTTAGATTCGCCCTTTCTACCTGACCCTCCGCGTTAGGCCCGGTGTCCCTCCCCGACGTTCCGGGATAGAACCTGTTCCCCCAACAGTACTATGGGGTTGTACCGGAAACCTTTGTGATGCGCCGGAGTTCACCTGTTGTCCCTACGGGCGCGCCCTGTTAGACCCGGCCTCCCTTCCTGAGCCCCCAGGGTAGGCCTGGTATCCCTACCTGGTGCACCTGCTTAAGCCTGGCGTCCCTTCCCGACGCTCCGGGGTAGTACCGGTACCCCCACTCGGTACTCCGTGGTAGTACCCGTAACCCTCATCGGTACTCTGGGGTGGTACCAGTACTCCCACCAGGTACTCAGGGGTAGTACCGGTACCACCACTCGGCACTCCGGGGTGGTACCAGTACCCCCACCCAGTACTACAGGGTACAACTGCTGTCCCTACGGGCGCGCGATGTTAGACTCGACCTTACTACCTAACCCTCTGCGTTAGGCCCGGTGTCCCTCCCCGACGTTCCGGGATAGAACCTGTTCCCCCAACAGTACTATGGGGTTGTACCGGAAACCTTTGTGATGCGCCGGAGTTCACCTGTTGTCCCTACGGGCGCGCCCTTTAGACCCGGCCTCCCTTCCTGAGCCCCCAGGGTAGGCCTGGTATCCCTACCTGGTGCACCTGCTTAAGCCAGGCGTCCCTTCCCGACGCTCCGGGGTAGTACCGGCACCCCCACTCGGTACTCCGTGGTAGTAACCGTAATCCTCATCGGTACTCCGGGGTAGTACCGGTACCCCCAAACGGTACACCGTGGTAGTACCCGTAACCCTCATCGGTACTCTGGGGTGGTACCAGTACCCGCAACCGGCGCTCCGGGGTAGTACCGGTACCACCACTCGGCACTCCGGGGTGGTACCAGTACCCCCACCCAGTACTACAGGGTACAACTGCTGACCCTACGGGCGCGAGATGTTAGACTCGACCTTACTACCTGACCCTCTGCGTTAGGCCCGGTGTCCCTCCCCGACGTTCCGGGATAGAACCTGTTCCCCCAACAGTACTATGGGGTTGTACCGGAAACCTTTGTGATGCGCCGGAGTTCACCTGTTGTCCCTACGGGCGCACCCTTTAGACCCGGCCTCCCTTCCTGAGCCCCCAGGGTAGGCCTGGTATCCCTACCTGGTGCACCTGCTTAAGCCTGGAGTCCCTTCCTGACGCTCCGGGGTAGTACCGGTACCCCCACCTGGTGCTCCTGGGTGGTACCCGTAACCCTCTACGGTACTCCGGGGTGGTACCAGTACTCCCACCAGGTACTCCGGGGTAGTACCCGTAACCCTCATCGGTACTCCGGGGTGGTACCAGTACACCCACCCACTACTACAGGGTACAACTGCTGTCCCTACTGCTGCGCGGGGTGAGACCCGCCCTTTCTATCTGACCCTCCGCGTTAGGCCCGGTGTGCCTACCCGACATTCCGGGATAGAACCTGTTCCCCCAACAGTACTATGGGGTTGTACCGGAAACCTTTGTGATGCGCCAGAGTTCACCTCTTGTCCCTACGGGCGCGCCCTGTTAGACCCGGCCTCCCTTCCTGAGCCCCCAGGGTAGGCCTGGTATCCCTACCTGGTGCACCTGCTTAAGCCTGGCGTCCCTTCCCGACGCTCCGGGGTAGTACCGGTACCCCCACTCGGTACTCCGTCGTAGTAACCGTAACCCTCATCGGTACTCCGGGGTAGTACCGGTACCCCCACCTGGTGCTCCTGGGTGGTACCCGTAACCCTCTACGGTACTCTGGGGTGGTACCAGTACTCCCACCAGGTACTCCGGGGTAGTACCGGTACCACCACTCAGCACTCCGGGGTGGTACCAGTACCCCCACCCAGTACTACAGGGTACAACTGCTGTCCCTACGGGCGCGCGATGTTAGACTCGTCCTTACTACCTAACCCTCTGCGTTAGGCACGGTGTCCCTCCCCGACGTTCCGGGATAGAACCTGTTCCCCCAACAGTACTATGGGGTTGTACTGGAAACCTTTGTGATGCGCCGGAGTTCACCTGTTGTCCCTACGGGCGCGCTCTTTAGACCCGGCCTCCCTTCCTGAGCCCCCAGGGTAGGCCTGGTATCCCTACCTGGTGCACCTGCTTAAGCCTGGCGTCCCTTCCCGACGCTCCGGGGTCGTACCGGTACCCCCACTCGGTACTCCGTCGTAGTAACCGTAACGCTCTATGGTACTCCGGGGTGGTACCAGTACTCCCACCAGGTACTCCGCGGTAGCACCCGTAACCCTCATCGGTACTCCGGGGTGGTACCAGTACCCCCACCCACTACTACAGGGTACAACTGCTGTCCCTACGGGCGCGCGGGGTTACACCCGACCTTTCTATCTCACTCACCACGTTAGGCCCGGTGTGCCTACCCGACGTTCCGGGATAGAACCGGTTCCCCCAACAGTACTATGGGGTTGTACCCGAACATTTGTGATGCGCCGGAGTTCACCTCTTGTCCCTACGGGCGCGCCCTGTTAGACCCGGCCTCCCTTCCTGAGCCCCCAGGGTAGGCCTGGTATCCCTACCTGGTGCACCTGCTGAAGCCTGGCGTCCCTTCCCGACGCTCCGGGGTAGTACCGGTACCCCCACCCGGTACTCCGTGGTAGTAACCGTAATCCTCATCGGTACTCCGGGGTAGTACCGGTACCCCCAAACGGTACACCGTGGTAGTACCCGTAACCCTCATCGGTACTCTGGGGTGGTACCAGTACCCCCACCCAGTACTACAGGGTACAACTGCTGTCCCTACTGCTGCGCGGGGTGAGACCCGCCCTTTCTATCTGACCCTCCGCGTTAGGCCCGGTGTCCCTCCCCGACGTTCCGGGATAGAACCTGTTCCCCCAACAGTACTATGGGGTTGTACCGGAAACCTTTGTGATGCGCCAGAGTTCACCTCTTGACCCTATGGGCGCGCCCTGTTAGACCCGGCCTCCCTTCCTGAGCCCCCAGGGTAGGCCTGGTATCCCTACCTGGTGCATCTGCTTAAGCCTGGCATCCCTTCCCGACGCTCCGGGGTAGTACTGGTACCCCCACTCGGTACTCCGTCGTAGTACCCATAATCCTCATCGGTGCTCCGGGATAGTACCGGTACCCCCAATCTGTACACCGTGGTAGTACCTGTAATCGTCATCGGTACTCCGGGGTGGTACCAGTACCCGCAACCGGCGCTCCGGGGTAGTACCGGTACCACCACTCGGCACTCCAGGGTGGTACCAGTACCCCCACCCAGTACTACAGGGTACAACTGCTGTCCCTATGGGCGCGCGGGGTTAGACTCGCCCTTACTACCTGACCCTCTGCATTAGGCCCGGTGTCCCTCCCCGACGTTCCGCGATAGAACCTGTTCCCCCAACAGTACTATGGGGTTGTACCGGAAGCCTTTGTGATGCGCTGGAGTTCACCTGTTGTCCCTATGGGAGCGCCCTGTTAGACCCGGCCTCCCTTCCTGAGCCCCCAGGGTAGGCCTGGTATCCCTACCTGGTGCACCTGCTTAAGCCTGGCGTCCCTTCCCGACGCTCCGGGGTAGTACCGGTACCCCCACTCGGTACTCCGTCGTAGTAACCGTAACCCTCATCGGTACTCCGGGGTAGTACCGGTACCCCCACCTGGTGCTCCTGGGTGGTACCCGTAACCCTCTACGGTACTCTGGGGTGGTACCAGTACTCCCACCAGGTACTCCGGGGTAGTACCGGTACCACCACTCGGCACTCCGGGGTGGTACCAGTACCCCCACCCAGTACTACAGGGTACAACTGCTGTCCCTACGGGCGCGCGATGTTAGACTCGTCCTTACTACCTAACCCTCTGCGTTAGGCCCGGTGTCCCTCCCCGACGTTCCGGGATAGAACCTGTTCCCCCAACAGTACTATGGGGTTGTACCGGAAACCTTTGTGATGCGCCGGAGTTCACCTGTTGTCCCTACAGGCGCGCCCTTTAGACCCGGCCTCCCTTCCTGAGCCCCCAGGGTAGGCCTGGTATCCCTACCTGGTGCACCTGCTTAAGCCTGGCGTCCCTTCCCGACGCTCCGGGGTAGTACCGGTACCCCCACTCGGTACTCCGTCGTAGTAACCGTAACGCTCTATGGTACTCCGGGGTGGTACCAGTACTCCCACCAGGTACTCCGGGGTAGCACCCGTAGCCCTCATCGGTTCTCCGAAGTGGTACCAGTACCCCCACCCAGTACTACAGGGTACAAATGCTGTCCCTACGGGCGCGCGGGGTTAGACTCGCCCTTTCTACCTGACCCTCTGCGTTAGGCCCGGTGTCCCTCCCCGACGTTCCGGGATAGAACCTGTTCCCCCAACAGTACTATGGGGTTGTACCGGAAACCTTTGTGATGCGCCGGAGTTCACCTGTTGTCCCTACGGGCGCACCCTTTAGACCCGGCCTCCCTTCCTGAGCCCCCAGGGTAGGCCTGGTATCCCTACCTGGTGCACCTGCTTAAGCCTGGCGTCCCTTCCCGACGCTCCGGGGTAGTACCGGTACCCCCACTCGGTACTCCGTCGTAGTAACCGTAACCCTCTACGGTACTCCGGGGTGGTACCAGTACTCCCACCAGGTACTCCAGGGTAGTACCCATAACCCTCATCGGTACTCCGGGGTGGTACCAGGACCCCCACCCAGTACTACAGGGTACAACTGCTGTCCCTACGGGCGCGCGGGGTTACACCCGACCTTTCTATCTCACTCACCACGTTAGGCTCGGTGTGCCTACCCGACGTTCCGGGATAGAACCGGTTCCCCCAACAGTACTATGGGGTTGTACCCGAAACATTTGTGATGCTCCGGAGTTCACCTCTTGTCCCTACGGGCGCGCCCTGTTAGACCCGGCCTCCCTTCCTGAGCCCCCAGGGTAGGCCTGGTATCCCTACCTGGTGCACCTGCTGAAGCCTGGCGTCCCTTCCTGACGCTCCGGGGTAGTACCGGTACCCCCACTCGGTACTCCGTCGTAGTAACCGTAACCCTCTACGGTACTCCGGGGTAGTACCGGTACCCCCAAACGGTACACCGTGGTAGTACCCGTAACCCTCATCGGTACTCTGGGGTGGTACCAGTACCCCCACCCACTACTACAGGGTACAACTGCTGTCCCTACTGCTGCGCGGGGTGAGACCCGCCCTTTCTATCTGACCCTCCGCGTTAGGCCCGGTGTGCCTACCCGACATTCCGGGATAGAACCTGTTCCCCCAACAGTACTATGGGGTTGTACCGGAAACCTTTGTGATGCGCCAGAGTTCACCTGTTGTCCCTACGGGCGCGCCCTCTTAGACCCGGCCTCCCTTCCTGAGCCCCCAGGGTAGGCCTGGTATCCCTACCTGGTGCACCTGCTTAAGCCTGGCGTCCCTTCCCGACACTCCGGGGTAGTACCGGTACCCCCACTCGGTACTCCGTGGTAGCACCCGTAACCCTCATCGGTACTCCGGGGTGGTACCGGTACCACCACCCACTACTACAGGGTACAACTGCTGTCCCTACGGGCGCGCGGGGTTACACCCGACCTTTCTATCTCATCCACCGCCTTAGGCCCGGTGTCCCTCCCCGACGTTCCGGGATAGAACCTGTTCCCCCAACAGTACTATGGGGTTGTACCGGAAGCCTTTGTGATGCGCTGGAGTTCACCTATTGTCCCTATGGGAGCGCCCTGTTAGACCCGGCCTCCCTTCCTGAGCCCCCAGGGTAGGCCTGGTATCCCTACCTGGTGCACCTGCTTAAGCCTGGCGTCCCTTCCCGACGCTCCGGGGTAGTACCGGTACCCCCACCTGGTGCTCCTGGGTGGTACCCGTAACCCTCTATGGTACTCCGGGGTGGTACCAGTACTCCCACCAGGTACTCCGGGGTAGCACCCGTAACCCTCATCGGTACTCCAAAGTGGTACCAGTACCCCCACCCAGTACTACAGGGTACAACTGCTGTCCCTACGGGCGCGCGATGTTAGATTCGCCCTTTCTACCTGACCCTCCGCGTTAGGCCCGGTGTCCCTCCCCGACGTTCCGGGATAGAACCTGTTCCCCCAACAGTACTATGGGGTTGTACCGGAAACCTTTGTGATGCGCCGGAGTTCACCTGTTGTCCCTACGGGCGCGCCCTGTTAGACCCGGCCTCCCTTCCTGAGCCCCCAGGGTAGGCCTGGTATCCCTACCTGGTGCACCTGCTTAAGCCTGGCGTCCCTTCCCGACGCTCCGGGGTAGTACCGGTACCCCCACTCGGTACTCCGTGGTAGTACCCGTAACCCTCATCGGTACTCTGGGGTGGTACCAGTACTCCCACCAGGTACTCAGGGGTAGTACCGGTACCACCACTCGGCACTCCGGGGTGGTACCAGTACCCCCACCCAGTACTACAGGGTACAACTGCTGTCCCTACGGGCACGCGATGTTAGACTCGACCTTACTACCTAACCCTCTGCGTTAGGCCCGGTGTCCCTCCCCGACGTTCCGGGATAGAACCTGTTCCCCCAACAGTACTATGGGGTTGTACCGGAAACCTCTGTGATGCGCCGGAGTTCACCTGTTGTCCCTACGGGCGCGCCCTTTAGACCCGGCCTCCCTTCCTGAGCCCCCAGGGTAGGCCTGGTATCCCTACCTGGTGCACCTGCTTAAGCCAGGCGTCCCTTCCCGACGCTCCGGGGTAGTACCGGTACCCCCACTCGGTACTCCGTCGTAGTAACCGTAATCCTCATCGGTACTCCGGGGTAGTACCGGTACCCCCAAACGGTACACCGTGGTAGTACCCGTAACCCTCATCGGTACTCTGGGGTGGTACCAGTACCCGCAACCGGCGCTCCGGGGTAGTACCGGTACCACCACTCGGCACTCCGGGGTGGTACCAGTACCCCCACCCAGTACTACAGGGTACAACTGCTGACCCTACGGGCGCGAGATGTTAGACTCGACCTTACTACCTGACCCTCTGCGTTAGGCCCGGTGTCCCTCCCCGACGTTCCGGGATAGAACCTGTTCCCCCAACAGTACTATGGGGTTGTACCGGAAACCTTTGTGATGCGCCGGAGTTCACCTGTTGTCCCTACGGGCGCACCCTTTAGACCCGGCCTCCCTTCCTGAGCCCCCAGGGTAGGCCTGGTATCCCTACCTGGTGCACCTGCTTAAGCCTGGAGTCCCTTCCTGACGCTCCGGGGTAGTACCGGTACCCCCACCTGGTGCTCCTGGGTGGTACCCGTAACCCTCATCGGTACTCCGGGGTGGTACCAGTACACCCACCCACTACTACAGGGTACAACTGCTGTCCCTACTGCTGCGCGGGGTGAGACCCGCCCTTTCTATCTGACCCTCCGCGTTAGGCCCGGTGTGCCTACCCGACATTCCGGGATAGAACCTGTTCCCCCAACAGTACTATGGGGTTGTACCGGAAACCTTTGTGATGCGCCGGAGTTCACCTGTTGTCCCTAAGGGCGCGCCCTGTTAGACCCGGCCTCCCTTCCTGAGCCCCCAGGGTAGGCCTGGAATGCCTACCTGGTGCACCTGCTTAAGCCTGGCGTCCCTTCCCGACGCTCCGGGGTAGTACCGGTACCCCCACTCGGTACTCCGTCGTAGTAACCGTAACCCTCATCGGTACTCCGGGGTAGTACCGGTACCCCCACCTGGTGCTCCTGGGTGGTACCCGTAACCCTCTACGGTACTCTGGGGTGTTACCAGTACTCCCACCAGGTACTCCGGGGTAGTACCGGTACCACCACTCGGCACTCCGGGGTGGTACCAGTACCCCCACCCAGTACTACAGGGTACAACTGCTGTCCCTACGGGCGCGCGATGTTAGACTCGTCCTTACTACCTAACCCTCTGCGTTAGGCCCGGTGTCCCTCCCCGACGTTCCGGGATAGAACCTGTTCCCCCAACAGTACTATGGGGTTGTACCGGAAACCTTTGTGATGCGCCGGAGTTCACCTGTTGTCCCTACGGGCGTGCGCTGTTAGACCCGGCCTCCCTTCCTGAGCCCGCAGGGTAGGCCTGGTATCCCTACCTCGTGCACCTGCTTAAGCCTGGCGTCCCTTCCCGACGCTCCGGGGTAGTACCGGTACCCCCACTCGGTACTCCGTGGTAGTACCCGTAACCCTCATCGGTACTCTGGGGTGGTACCAGTACTCCCACCAGGTACTCCGGGGTAGTACCCATAACCCTCATCGGTACTCCGGGGTGGTACCAGTACCCCCACCCACTACTACAGGGTACAACTGCTGTCCCTACGGGCGCGCGATGTTAGACTCGCCCTTACTACCTAACCCTCTGCATTAGGCCCGGTGTCCCTCCCCGACGTTCCGGGATAGAACCTGTTCCCCCAACATTACTATGGGGTTGTACCGGCAACCTTTGTGATGCGCCGGAGTTCACCTGTTGACCCTACGGGCGCGCCCTGTTAGACCCGGCCTCTCTTACTGAGCCGCCAGGGTAGGCCTGGTATCCCTACCTGGTGCACCTGCTGAAGCCTGGCGTCCCTTCCCGACGCTCCGGGGTAGTACCGGTACCCCCACTCGGTACTCCGTGGTAGTACCCGTAACCCTCATCGGTACTCCGGGGTGGTACCAGTACCCCCACCCACTACTACAGGGTACAACTGCTGTCCCTACGGGCGAGCGGGGTTACACCCCACCTTTCTATCTCACCCACCACGTTAGGCCCGGTGTCCCTCCCCGACGTTCCGGGATAGAACCTGTTCCCCCAACAGTACTATGGGGTTGTACCGGAAACCTTTGTGATGCGCCGGAGTTCACCTCTTGACCCTACGGGCGCGCCCTGTTAGAACCGGCGTCCCTTCCTGAGCCCCCAGGGTAGGCCTGGTATCCCTACCTGGTGCATCTGCTTAAGCCTGGCATCCCTTCCCGACGCTCCGGGGTAGTACCGGTACCCCCACTCGGTACTCCGTCGTAGTACCCATAATCCTCATCGGTGCTCCGGGATAGTACCGGTACCCCCAATCGGTACACCGTGGTAGTACCTGTAATCGTCATCGGTACTCCGGGGTGGTACCAGTACCCGCAACCGGCGCTCCGGGGTAGTACCGGTACCACTACTCGGCACTCCAGGGTGGTACCAGTACCCCCACCCAGTACTACAGGGTACAACTGCTGTCCCTATGGGCGCGCGGGGTTAGACTCGCCCTTACTACCTGACCCTCTGCATTAGGCCCGGTGTCCCTCCCCGACGTTCCGCGATAGAACCTGTTCCCCCAACAGTACTATGGGGTTGTACCGGAAGCCTTTGTGATGCGCTGGAGTTCACCTGTTGTCCCTATGGGAGCGCCCTGTTAGACCCGGCCTCCCTTCCTGAGCCCCCAGGGTAGGCCTGGTATCCCTACCTGGTGCACCTGCTTAAGCCTGGCGTCCCTTCCCGACGCTCCGGGGTAGTACCGGTACCCCCATTCGGTATTCCGTGGTAGTACCCGTAACCCTCTATGGTACTCCGGGGTGGTACCAGTACTCCCACCAGGTACTCCGGGGTAGGACCCGTAACCCTCATCGGTACTCCAAAGTGGTACCAGTACCCCCACCCAGTACTACAGGGTACAAATGCTGTCCCTACGGGCGCGCGATGTTAGATTCGCCCTTTCTACCTGACCCTCCACGTTAGGCCCGGTGTCCCTCCCCGACGTTCCGGGATAGAACCTGTTCCCCCAACAGTACTATGGGGTTGTACCGGAAACCTTTGTGATGCGCCGGAGTTCACCTCTTGTCCCTACGGGCGTGCCCTGTTAGACCCGGCCTCCCTTCCTGAGCCCGCAGGGTAGGCCTGGTATCCCTACCTCGTGCACCTGCTTAAGCCTGGCGTCCCTTCCCGACGCTCCGCGGTAGTACCGGTACCCCCACTCGGTACTCCGTGGTAGTACCCGTAACCCTCATCGGTACTCTGGGGTGGTACCAGTACTCCCACCAGGTACTCCGGGGTAGTACCCATAACCCTCATCGGTACTCCGGGGTGGTACCAGTACCCCCACCCACTACTACAGGGTACAACTGCTGTCCCTACGGGCGCGCGATGTTAGACTCGCCCTTACTACCTAACCCTCTGCATTAGGCCCGGTGTCCCTCCCCGACGTTCCGGGATAGAACCTGTTCCCCCAACATTACTATGGGGTTGTAACGGCAACCTTTGTGATGCGCCGGAGTTCACCTGTTGACCCTACGGGCGCGCCCTGTTAGACCCGGCCTCTCTTACTGAGCCCCCAGGGTAGGCCTGGTATCCCTACCTGGTGCACCTGCTTAAGCCTGGCGTCCCTTCCCGACGCTCCGGGGTAGTACCGGTACCCCCACTCGGTACTCCGTGGTAGTACCCGTAACCCTCATCGGTACTCCGGGGTGGTACCAGTACCCCCACCCACTACTACAGGGTACAACTGCTGTCCCTACGGGCGAGCGGGGTTACACCCCACCTTTCTATCTCACCCACCACGTTAGGCCCGGTGTCCCTCCCCGACGTTCCGGGATAGAACCTGTTCCCCCAACAGTACTATGGGGTTGTACCGGAAACCTTTGTGATGCGCCGGAGTTCACCTCTTGACCCTACGGGCGCGCCCTGTTAGAACCGGCGTCCCTTCCTGAGCCCCCAGGGTAGGCCTGGTATCCCTACCTGGTGCATCTGCTTAAGCCTGGCATCCCTTCCCGACGCTCCGGGGTAGTACCGGTACCCCCACTCGGTACTCCGTCGTAGTACCCATAATCCTCATCGGTGCTCCGGGATAGTACCGGTACCCCCAATCGGTACACCGTGGTAGTACCTGTAATCGTCATCGGTACTCCGGGGTGGTACCAGTACCCGCAACCGGCGCTCCGGGGTAGTACCGGTACCACCACTCGGCACTCCAGGGTGGTACCAGTACCCCCACCCAGTACTACAGGGTACAACTGCTGTCCCTATGGGCGCGCGGGGTTAGACTCGCCCTTACTACCTGACCCTCTGCATTAGGCCCGGTGTCCCTCCCCGACGTTCCGCGATAGAACCTGTTCCCCCAACAGTACTATGGGGTTGTACCGGAAGCCTTTGTGATGCGCTGGAGTTCACCTGTTGTCCCTATGGGAGCGCCCTGTTAGACCCGGCCTCCCTTCCTGAGCCCCCAGGGTAGGCCTGGTATCCCTACCTGGTGCACCTGCTTAAGCCTGGCGTCCCTTCCCGACGCTCCGGGGTAGTACCGGTACCCCCATTCGGTATTCCGTGGTAGTACCCGTAACCCTCTATGGTACTCCGGGGTGGTACCAGTACTCCCACCAGGTACTCCGGGGTAGGACCCGTAACCCTCATCGGTACTCCAAAGTGGTACCAGTACCCCCACCCAGTACTACAGGGTACAAATGCTGTCCCTACGGGCGCGCGATGTTAGATTCGCCCTTTCTACCTGACCCTCCACGTTAGGCCCGGTGTCCCTCCCCGACGTTCCGGGATAGAACCTGTTCCCCCAACAGTACTATGGGGTTGTACCGGAAACCTTTGTGATGCGCCGGAGTTCACCTCTTGTCCCTACGGGCGTGCCCTGTTAGACCCGGCCTCCCTTCCTGAGCCCGCAGGGTAGGCCTGGTATCCCTACCTCGTGCACCTGCTTAAGCCTGGCGTCCCTTCCCGACGCTCCGCGGTAGTACCGGTACCCCCACTCGGTACTCCGTGGTAGTACCCGTAACCCTCATCGGTACTCTGGGGTGGTACCAGTACTCCCACCAGGTACTCCGGGGTAGTACCCATAACCCTCATCGGTACTCCGGGGTGGTACCAGTACCCCCACCCACTACTACAGGGTACAACTGCTGTCCCTACGGGCGCGCGATGTTAGACTCGCCCTTACTACCTAACCCTCTGCATTAGGCCCGGTGTCCCTCCCCGACGTTCCGGGATAGAACCTGTTCCCCCAACATTACTATGGGGTTGTAACGGCAACCTTTGTGATGCGCCGGAGTTCACCTGTTGACCCTACGGGCGCGCCCTGTTAGACCCGGCCTCTCTTACTGAGCCCCCAGGGTAGGCCTGGTATCCCTACCTGGTGCACCTGCTTAAGCCTGGCGTCCCTTCCCGACGCTCCGGGGTAGTACCGGTACCCCCACTCGGTACTCCGTGGTAGTACCTGTAACCCTCATCGGTACTCCGGGGTGGTACCTGTACCCCCACCCACTACTACAGGGTACAACTGCTGTCCCTACGGGCGCGCGGGGTTACACCCGACCTTTCTATCTCACCCACCACGTTAGGCCCGGTGTCCCTAACCGACGTTCCGGGATAGAACCTGTTCCCCCAACAGTACTATGGGGTTGTACCGGAAACCTTTGTGATGCGCCGGAGTTCACCTGTTGTCCCTACGGGCGCACCCTTTAGACCCGGCCTCCCTTCCTGAGCCCCCAGGGTAGGCCTGGTATCCCTACCTGCTGCACCTGCTTAAGCCTGGCGTCCCTTCCCGACGCTCCGGGGTCGTACCGGTACCCCCACTCTGTACTCCGTGGTAGTACCCGTAACCCTCTATGGTACTCCGGGGTAGTACCGGTACCCCCACTCGGTACTCCGTGGTAGCACCCGTAACCCTCATCGGTACTCCGGGGTGGTACCAGTACCCCCACCCAGTACTACAGGGTACAACTGCTGTCCCTACGGGCGCGCGGGGTTAGACTCTCCCTTTCTACCTGACCCTCTGCATTAGGCCCGGTGTCCCTCCCCGACGTTCCGGGATAGAACCTGTTCCCCCAACAGTACTATGGGGTTGTACCGGAAGCCTTTGTGATGCGCTGGAGTTCACCTGTTGTCCCTACAGACGCGCCCTTTAGACCCGGCCTCCCTTCCTGAGCCCCCAGGGTAGGCCTGGTATCCCTACCTGGTGCACCTGCTTAAGCCTGGCGTCCCTTCCCGACGCTCCGCGGTAGTACCGGTACCCCCACCTGGTGCTCCTGGGTGGTACCCGTAACCCTATACGGTACTCTGGGGTGGTACCAGTGCTCCCACCAGGTACTCCGGGGTAGTACCGGTACCACCACTCGGCACTCCGGGGTGGTACCAGTACCCCCACCCAGTACTACAGGGTACAACTGCTGTCCCTACGGGCGCGCGATGTTAGACTCGACCTTACTACCTAACCCTCTGCGTTAGGCCCGGTGTCCCTCCCCGACGTTCCGGGATAGAACCTGTTCCCCCAACAGTACTATGGGGTTGTACCGGAAACCTTTGTGATGCGCCGGAGTTCACCTGTTGTCCCTACAGGCGCGCCCTTTAGACCCGGCCTCCCTTCCTGAGCTCCCAGGGTAGGCCTGGTATCCCTACCTGGTGCACCTGCTTAAGCCTGGCGTCCCTTCCCGACGCTCCGGGGTATTACCGGTACACCCAATCGGTACTCCGGGGTAGTACCCGTAACCCTCATCGGTACTCCGAGGAGGTACCAGTACCCCCACCCAGTACTACAGGGTACAACTGCTGTCCCTACGGGCGCGCGGGGTTACACCCGACCTTTCTATCTCACCCACCACGTTAGGCCCGGTGTCCCTCCCCGACGTTCCGGGATAGAACCTGTTCCCCCAACAGTACTATGGGGTTGTACCGGAAACCTTTGTGATGCGCCGGAGTTCACCTCTTGACCCTACGGGCGTGCCCTGTTAGTCCAGGCCTCCCTTCCAGAGCCCCCAGGGTAGGCCTGGTATCCCTACCTGGTGCACCTGCTTAAGCCTGGCGTCCCTTCCCGACGCTCCGGGGTAGTACCGGTACCCCCACACGGTACTCCGTCGTAGTACCCATAATCCTCATCGGTGCTCCGGGATAGTACCGGTACCCCCAATCGGTGCACCGTGGTAGTACCTGTAATCGTCATCGGTACTCCGGGGTGGTACCAGTACCTGCAACCGGCGCTCCGGGGTAGTACCGGTACCACCACTCGGCACTCCAGGGTGGTACCAGTACCCCCACCCACTACTACAGGGTACAACTGCTGTCCCTACGGGCGCGCGGGGTTAGACTCGCACTTACTACCTGACCCTGCGCATTAGGCCCGGTGTCCCTCCCCGACGTTCCGGGATAGAACCTGTTCCCCCAACAGTACTATGGGGTTGTACCGGAAGCCTTTGTGATGCGCCGGAGTTCACCTGTTGTCCCTATGGGAGCGCCCTGTTAGACCCGGCCTCCCTTCCTGAGCCCCCAGGGTAGGCCTGGTATCCCTACCTGGTGCACCTGCTTAAGCCTGGCGTCCCTTCCCGACGCTCCGGGGTAGTACCGGTACCCCCACTCGGTACTCCGTGGTAGTACCCGTAACCCTCTACGGTACTCCGGGGTAGTACCAGTACTCCCACCAGGTACTCCGGGGTAGCACCCGTAACCCTCATCGGTACTCCGAAGTGGTACCAGTACCCCCACCCAGTACTACAGGGTACAACTGCTGTCCCTACGGGCGCGCGATGTTAGATTCGCCCTTTCTACCTGACCCTCCGCGTTAGGCCCGGTGTCCCTCCCCGACGTTCCGGGATAGAACCTGTTCCCCCAACAGGACTATGGGGTTGTACCGGAAACCTTTGTGATGCGCCGGAGTTCACCTGTTGTCCCTACGGGCACGCCCTGTTAGACCCGGCCTCCCTTCCTGAGCCCCCAGGGTAGGCCTGGTATCCCTACCTGGTGCACCTGCTTAAGCCTGGCGTCCCTTCCCGACGCTCCGGGGTCGTACCGGTACCCCCACTCGGTACTCCGTGGTAGTACCCCTAACCCTCATCGGTACTCTGGGGTGGTACCAGTACTCCCACCAGGTACTCCGGGGTAGTACCCATAACCCTCATCGGTACTGCGGGGTGGTACCAGTACCCCCACCCACTACTACAGGGTACAACTGCTGTCCCTACGGGCGCGCGGGGTTACACCCGACCTTTCTATCTCACCCACCACGTTAGGCCCGGTGTCCCTCCCCGACATTCCGGGATAGAACCTGTTCCCCCAACAGTACTATGGGGTTGTACCGGAAACCTTTGTGATGCGCCGGAGTTCACCTGTTGTCCCTACGGGCGCGCCCTGTTAGACCCGGCGTCCCTTCCTGAGCCCCCAGGGTAGGCCTGGTATCCCTACCTGGTGCACCTGCTTAAGCCTGGCGTCCCTTCCCGACGCTCCGGGGTAGTACCGGTACCCCCACTTGGTACTCCGTCGTAGTAACCGTAACCCTCTACGGTACTCCGGGGTAGTACCGGTACCCCCACCTGGTGCTCCTGGGTGGTACCCGTAACCCCCTACGGTACTCTGGGGTGGTACCAGTACTCCCACCAGGTACTCCGGGGTAGTACCGGTACCACCACTCGGCACTCCGGGGTGGTACCAGTACCCCCACCCAGTACTACAGGGTACAACTGCTGTCCCTACGGGCGCGCAGGGTTAGACTCGACCTTACTACCTGACCCTCTGCATTAGGCCCGGTGTCCCTACCCGACGTTCCGGGATAGAACCTGTTCCCCCAACAGTACTATGGGGTTGTACCGGAAACCTTTGTGATGCGCCGGAGTTCACCTGTTGTCCCTACGGGCGCACCATGTTAGACCCGGCCTCCCTTCCTGAGCCCCCAGGGTAGGCCTGGTATCCCTACCTGGTGCACCTGCTTAAGCCTGGCGTCCCTTCCCGACGCTCCGGGGTAGTACCGGTACCCCCACTCGGTACTCCGTGGTAGTACCCGTAACCCTCTACGGTACTCTGGGGTGGTACCAGTACCCCCACACGGTACTCCGTCGTAGTACCCGTAACCCTCATCGGTACTCCGGGGTGGTACCAGTACCCCCACCCACTACTACAGGGTACAACTGCTGTCCCTACGGGCGCGCGGGGTTACACCCGACCTTTCTATCTCACCCACCACGTTAGGCCCGGTGTCCCTCCCCGACATTCCGGGATAGAACCTGTTCCCCCAACAGTACTATGGGGTTGTACCGGAAACCTTTGTGATGCGCCGGAGTTCACCTGTTGTCCCTACGGGCGCGCCCTGTTAGACCCGGCGTCCCTTCCTGAGCCCCCAGGGTAGGCCTGATATCCCTACCTGGTGCACCTGCTTAAGCCTGGCATCCCTTCCCGACGCTCTGGGGTAGTACCGGTACCCCCAATCGGTACACCGTGGTAGTATCCGTAACCCTCATCGGTACTCCGGGGTGGTACCAGTACCCGCAACCGGCGCTCCGGGGTAGTACCGGTAGCACCACTCGGCACTCCGGGGTGGTACCAGTACCCCCACCCAGTACTACAGGGTACAACTGCTGTCCCTACGGGCGCGCGGGGTTAGACTCGCCCTTACTACCTGACCCTCTGCATTAGGCCCGGTGTCCCTCCCCGACGTTCCGGGATAGAACCTGTTCCCCCAACAGTACTATGGGGTTGTACCGGAAGCCTTTGTGATGCGCTGGAGTTCACCTGTTGTCCCTATGGGAGCGCCCTGTTAGACCCGGCCTCCCTTCCTGAGCCCCCAGGGTAGGCCTGGTATCCCTACCTGGTGCACCTGCTTAAGCCTGGCGTCCCTTCCCGACGCTCCGGGGTCGTACCGGTACCCCCACTCGGTACTCCGTGGTAGTACCCGTAACCCTCATCGGTACTCTGGGGTGGTACCAGTACTCCCACCAGGTACTCCGGGGTAGTACCCATAACCCTCATCGGTACTCCGGGGTGGTACCAGTACCCCCACCCACTACTACAGGGTACAACTGCTGTCCCTACGGGCGCGCGGGGTTACACCCGACCTTTCTATCTCACCCACCACGTTAGGCCCGGTGTCCCTACCCAACATTCCGGGATAGAACCGGTTCCCCCAACAGTACTATGGGGTTGTACCGGAAACCTTTGTTATGCGCCGGAGTTCACCTCTTGTCCCTACGGGCGCGCCCTGTTAGACCCGTCCTCCCTTCCTGAAGCCCCCAGGGTAGGCCTGGTATCCCTACCTGGTGCACCTGCTTAAGCCTGGCGTCCCTTCCCGACGCTCCGGGGTAGTACCGGTACCCCCACCTGGTGCTCCTGGGTGGTACCCGTAACCCTCTACGGTACTCTGGGGTGGTAGCAGTACTCCCACCAGGTACTCCGGGGTAGTACCCGTAACCCTCATCGGTACTCCGGGGTGGTACCAGTACACCCACCCACTACTACAGGGTACAAATGCTGTCCCTACTGCTGCGCGGGGTGAGACCCGCCCTTTCTATCTGACCCTCCGCGTTAGGCCCGGTGTGCCTACCCGACATTCCAGGATAGAACCTGTTCCCCCAACAGTACTATGGGGTTGTACCGAAACCTTTGTGATGCGCCAGAGTTCACCTCTTGTCCCTACGGGCGCGCCCTGTTAGACCCGTCCTCCCTTCCTGAGCCCCCAGGGTAGGCCTGGTATCCCTACCTGGTGCACCTGCTTAAGCCTGGCGTCCCTTCCCGACACTCCAGGGTAGTACCGGTACCCCCACTCGGTACTCCGTGGTAGCACCCGTAACCCTCATCGGTACTCCGGGGTGGTACCAGTACACCCACCCACTACTACAGGGTACAACTGCTGTCCTTACGGGCGCGCGGGGTTACACCCGACCTTTCTATCTCACCCACCACGTTAGGCCCGGTGTCCCTCCCCGACGTTCCGGGATAGAACCTGTTCCCCCAACAGTACTATGGGGTTGTACCGGAAACCTTTGTGATGCGCCGGAGTTCACCTGTTGTCCCTACGGGCGCACCCTTTAGACCCGGCCTCCCTTCCTGAGCCCCCAGGGTAGGCCTGGTATCCCTACCTGGTGCACCTGCTTAAGCCTGGCGTCCCTTCCCGACGCTCCGGGGTAGTACCGGTACCCCCACTCGGTACTCCGTCGTAGTAACCGTAACCCTCTACGGTACTCCGGGGTGGTACCAGTACTCCCACCAGGTACTCCGGGGTAGTACCCATAACCCTCATCGGTACTCCGGGGTGGTACCAGTACCCCCACCCAATACTACAGGGTACAACTGCTGTCCCTACGGGCGCGCGGGGTTACACCCGACCTTTCTATCTCACTCACCACGTTAGGCTCGGTGTGCCTACCCGACGTTCCGGGATAGAACCGGTTCCCCCAACAGTACTATGGGGTTGTACCCGAAACATTTGTGATGCGCCGGAGTTCACCTCTTGTCCCTACGGGCGCGCCCTGTTAGACCCGGCCTCCCTTCCTGAGCCCCCAGGGTAGGCCTGGTATCCCTACCTGGTGCACCTGCTGAAGCCTGGCGTCCCTTCCCGACGCTCCGGGGTAGTACCGGTACCCCCACTCGGTACTCCGTCGTAGTAACCGTAACCCTCTACGGTACTCCGGGGTAGTACCGGTACCCCCAAACGGTACACCGTGGTAGTACCCGTAACCCTCATCGGTACTCTGGGGTGGTACCAGTACCCCCACCCACTACTACAGGGTACAACTGCTGTCCCTACTGCTGCGCGGGGTGAGACCCGCCCTTTCTATCTGACCCTCCGCGTTAGGCCCGGTGTGCCTACCCGACATTCCGGGATAGAACCTGTTCCCCCAACAGTACTATGGGGTTGTACCGGAAACCTTTGTGATGCGCCAGAGTTCACCTGTTGTCCCTACGGGCGCGCCCTGTTAGACCCGTCCTCCCTTCCTGAGCCCCCAGGGTAGGCCTGGTATCCCTACCTGGTGCACCTGCTTAAGCCTGGCGTCCCTTCCCGACACTCCGGGGTAGTACCGGTACCCCCACTCGGTACTCCGTGGTAGCACCCGTAACCCTCATCGGTACTCCGGGGTGGTACCGGTACCACCACCCACTACTACAGGGTACAACTGCTGTCCCTACGGGCGCGCGGGGTTACACCCGACCTTTCTATCTCATCCACCGCCTTAGGCCCGGTGTCCCTCCCCGACGTTCCGCGATAGAACCTGTTCCCCCAACAGTACTATGGGGTTGTACCGGAAACCTTTGTGATGCGCCGGAGTTCACCTGTTGTCCCTACGGGCGTGCGCTGTTAGACCCGGCCTCCCTTCCTGAGCCCGCAGGGTAGGCCTGGTATCCCTACCTCGTGCACCTGCTTAAGCCTGGCGTCCCTTCCCGACGCTCCGGGGTAGTACCGGTACCCCCACTCGGTACTCCGTGGTAGTACCCGTAACCCTCATCGGTACTCTGGGGTGGTACCAGTACTCCCACCAGGTACTCCGGGGTAGTACCCATAACCCTCATCGGTACTCCGGGGTGGTACCAGTACCCCCACCCACTACTACAGGGTACAACTGCTGTCCCTACGGGCGCGCGATGTTAGACTCGCCCTTACTACCTAACCCTCTGCATTAGGCCCGGTGTCCCTCCCCGACGTTCCGGGATAGAACCTGTTCCCCCAACATTACTATGGGGTTGTAACGGCAACCTTTGTGATGCGCCGGAGTTCACCTGTTGACCCTACGGGCGCGCCCTGTTAGACCCGGCCTCTCTTACTGAGCCCCCAGGGTAGGCCTGGTATCCCTACCTGGTGCACCTGCTTAAGCCTGGCGTCCCTTCCCGACGCTCTGGGGTAGTACCGGTACCCCCACTCGGTACTCCGTGGTAGTACCCGTAACCCTCATCGGTACTCCGGGGTGGTACCAGTACCCCCACCCACTACTACAGGGTACAACTGCTGTCCCTACGGGCGAGCGGGGTTACACCCCACCTTTCTATCTCACCCACCACGTTAGGCCCGGTGTCCCTCCCCGACGTTCCGGGATAGAACCTGTTCCCCCAACAGTACTATGGGGTTGTACCGGAAACCTTTGTGATGCGCCGGAGTTCACCTCTTGACCCTACGGGCGCGCCCTGTTAGAACCGGCGTCCCTTCCTGAGCCCCCAGGGTAGGCCTGGTATCCCTACCTGGTGCATCTGCTTAAGCCTGGCATCCCTTCCCGACGCTCCGGGGTAGTACCGGTACCCCCACTCGGTACTCCGTCGTAGTACCCATAATCCTCATCGGTGCTCCGGGATAGTACCGGTACCCCCAATCGGTACACCGTGGTAGTACCTGTAATCGTCATCGGTACTCCGGGGTGGTACCAGTACCCGCAACCGGCGCTCCGGGGTAGTACCGGTACCACCACTCGGCACTCCAGGGTGGTACCAGTACCCCCACCCAGTACTACAGGGTACAACTGCTGTCCCTATGGGCGCGCGGGGTTAGACTCGCCCTTACTACCTGACCCTCTGCATTAGGCCCGGTGTCCCTCCCCGACGTTCCGCGATAGAACCTGTTCCCCCAACAGTACTATGGGGTTGTACCGGAAGCCTTTGTGATGCGCTGGAGTTCACCTGTTGTCCCTATGGGAGCGCCCTGTTAGACCCGGCCTCCCTTCCTGAGCCCCCAGGGTAGGCCTGGTATCCCTACCTGGTGCACCTGCTTAAGCCTGGCGTCCCTTCCCGACGCTCCGGGGTAGTACCGGTACCCCCACTCGGTATTCCGTGGTAGTACCCGTAACCCTCTATGGTACTCCGGGGTGGTACCAGTACTCCCACCAGGTACTCCGGGGTAGCACCCGTAACCCTCATCGGTACTCCAAAGTGGTACCAGTACCCCCACCCAGTACTACAGGGTACAAATGCTGTCCCTACGGGCGCGCGATGTTAGATTCGCCCTTTCTACCTGACCCTCCACGTTAGGCCCGGTGTCCCTCCCCGACGTTCCGGGATAGAACCTGTTCCCCCAACAGTACTATGGGGTTGTACCGGAAACCTTTGTGATGCGCCGGAGTTCACCTCTTGTCCCTACGGGCGTGCCCTGTTAGACCCGGCCTCCCTTCCTGAGCCCGCAGGATAGGCCTGGTATCCCTACCTCGTGCACCTGCTTAAGCCTGGCGTCCCTTCCCGACGCTCCGCGGTAGTACCGGTACCCCCACTCGGTACTCCGTGGTAGTACCCGTAACCCTCATCGGTACTCTGGGGTGGTACCAGTACTCCCACCAGGTACTCCGGGGTAGTACCCATAACCCTCATCGGTACTCCGGGGTGGTACCAGTACCCCCACCCACTACTACAGGGTACAACTGCTGTCCCTACGGGCGCGCGATGTTAGACTCGCCCTTACTACCTAACCCTCTGCATTAGGCCCGGTGTCCCTCCCCGACGTTCCGGGATAGAACCTGTTCCCCCAACATTACTATGGGGTTGTAACGGCAACCTTTGTGATGCGCCGGAGTTCACCTGTTGACCCTACGGGCGCGCCCTGTTAGACCCGGCCTCTCTTACTGAGCCCCCAGGGTAGGCCTGGTATCCCTACCTGGTGCACCTGCTTAAGCCTGGCGTCCCTTCCCGACGCTCCGGGGTAGTACCGGTACCCCCACTCGGTACTCCGTGGTAGTACCTGTAACCCTCATCGGTACTCCGGGGTGGTACCTGTACCCCCACCCGCTACTACAGGGTACAACTGCTGTCCCTACGGGCGCGCGGGGTTACACCCGACCTTTCTATCTCACCCACCACGTTAGGCCCGGTGTCCCTAACCGACGTTCCGGGATAGAACCTGTTCCCCCAACAGTACTATGGGGTTGTACCGGAAACCTTTGTGATGCGCCGGAGTTCACCTGTTGTCCCTACGGGCGCACCCTTTAGACCCGGCCTCCCTTCCTGAGCCCCCAGGGTAGGCCTGGTATCCCTACCTGCTGCACCTGCTTAAGCCTGGCGTCCCTTCCCGACGCTCCGGGGTCGTACCGGTACCCCCACTCTGTACTCCGTGGTAGTACCCGTAACCCTCTATGGTACTCCGGGGTAGTACCGGTACCCCCACTCGGTACTCCGTGGTAGCACCCGTAACCCTCATCGGTACTCCGGGGTGGTACCAGTACCCCCACCCAGTACTACAGGGTACAACTGCTGTCCCTACGGGCGCGCGGGGTTAGACTCGCCCTTACTACCTGACCCTCTGCATTAGGCCCGGTGTCCCTCCCCGACGTTCCGCGATAGAACCTGTTCCCCCAACAGTACTATGGGGTTGTACCGGAAGCCTTTGTGATGCGCTGGAGTTCACCTGTTGTCCCTATGGGAGCGCCCTGTTAGACCCGGCCTCCCTTCCTGAGCCCCCAGGGTAGGCCTGGTATCCCTACCTGGTGCACCTGCTTAAGCCTGGCGTCCCTTCCCGACGCTCCGGGGTAGTACCGGTACCCCCACTCGGTATTCCGTGGTAGTACCCGTAACCCTCTATGGTACTCCGGGGTGGTACCAGTACTCCCACCAGGTACTCCGGGGTAGCACCCGTAACCCTCATCGGTACTCCAAAGTGGTACCAGTACCCCCACCCAGTACTACAGGGTACAAATGCTGTCCCTACGGGCGCGCGATGTTAGATTCGCCCTTTCTACCTGACCCTCCACGTTAGGCCCGGTGTCCCTCCCCGACGTTCCGGGATAGAACCTGTTCCCCCAACAGTACTATGGGGTTGTACCGGAAACCTTTGTGATGCGCCGGAGTTCACCTCTTGTCCCTACGGGCGTGCCCTGTTAGACCCGGCCTCCCTTCCTGAGCCCGCAGGGTAGGCCTGGTATCCCTACCTCGTGCACCTGCTTAAGCCTGGCGTCCCTTCCCGACGCTCCGCGGTAGTACCGGTACCCCCACTCGGTACTCCGTGGTAGTACCCGTAACCCTCATCGGTACTCTGGGGTGGTACCAGTACTCCCACCAGGTACTCCGGGGTAGTACCCATAACCCTCATCGGTACTCCGGGGTGGTACCAGTACCCCCACCCACTACTACAGGGTACAACTGCTGTCCCTACGGGCGCGCGATGTTAGACTCGCCCTTACTACCTAACCCTCTGCATTAGGCCCGGTGTCCCTCCCCGACGTTCCGGGATAGAACCTGTTCCCCCAACATTACTATGGGGTTGTAACGGCAACCTTTGTGATGCGCCGGAGTTCACCTGTTGACCCTACGGGCGCGCCCTGTTAGACCCGGCCTCTCTTACTGAGCCCCCAGGGTAGGCCTGGTATCCCTACCTGGTGCACCTGCTTAAGCCTGGCGTCCCTTCCCGACGCTCCGGGGTAGTACCGGTACCCCCACTCGGTACTCCGTGGTAGTACCTGTAACCCTCATCGGTACTCCGGGGTGGTACCTGTACCCCCACCCGCTACTACAGGGTACAACTGCTGTCCCTACGGGCGCGCGGGGTTACACCCGACCTTTCTATCTCACCCACCACGTTAGGCCCGGTGTCCCTAACCGACGTTCCGGGATAGAACCTGTTCCCCCAACAGTACTATGGGGTTGTACCGGAAACCTTTGTGATGCGCCGGAGTTCACCTGTTGTCCCTACGGGCGCACCCTTTAGACCCGGCCTCCCTTCCTGAGCCCCCAGGGTAGGCCTGGTATCCCTACCTGCTGCACCTGCTTAAGCCTGGCGTCCCTTCCCGACGCTCCGGGGTCGTACCGGTACCCCCACTCTGTACTCCGTGGTAGTACCCGTAACCCTCTATGGTACTCCGGGGTAGTACCGGTACCCCCACTCGGTACTCCGTGGTAGCACCCGTAACCCTCATCGGTACTCCGGGGTGGTACCAGTACCCCCACCCAGTACTACAGGGTACAACTGCTGTCCCTACGGGCGCGCCCTGTTAGACCCGGCCTCCCTTCCTGAGCCCCCAGGGTAGGCCTGGTATCCCTACCTGGTGCACCTGCTTAAGCCTGGCGTCCCTTCCCGACGCTCCGCGGTAGTACCGGTACCCCCACCTGGTGCTCCTGGGTGGTACCCGTAACCCTATACGGTACTCTGGGGTGGTACCAGTGCTCCCACCAGGTACTCCGGGGTAGTACCGGTACCACCACTCGGCACTCCGGGGTGGTACCAGTACCCCCACCCAGTACTACAGGGTACAACTGCTGTCCCTACGGGCGCGCGATGTTAGACTCGACCTTACTACCTAACCCTCTGCGTTAGGCCCGGTGTCCCTCCCCGACGTTCCGGGATAGAACCTGTTCCCCCAACAGTACTATGGGGTTGTACCGGAAACCTTTGTGATGCGCCGGAGTTCACCTGTTGTCCCTACAGGCGCGCCCTTTAGACCCGGCCTCCCTTCCTGAGCTCCCAGGGTAGGCCTGGTATCCCTACCTGGTGCACCTGCTTAAGCCTGGCGTCCCTTCCCGACGCTCCGGGGTCGTACCGGTACCCCCACTCGGTACTCCGTGGTAGTACCCGTAACCCTCATCGGTACTCTGGGGTGGTACCAGTACTCCCACCAGGTACTCCGGGGTAGTACCCATAACCCTCATCGGTACTCCGGGGTGGTACCGGTACCCCCACCCACTACTACAGGGTAAAACTGCTGTCCCTACGGGCACGCGGGTTTACACCCGACCTTTCTATATCACCCACCACGTTAGGCCCGGTGTCCCTCCCCGACGTTCCGGGATAGAACCTGTTCCCCCAACAGTACTATGGGGTTGTACCGGAAACCTTTGTGATGCGCCAGAGTTCACCTGTTGTCCCTACGGGCGCGGCCTGTTAGACCCGGCCTCCCTTCCTGAGCTCCCAGGGTAGGCCTGGTATCCCTACCTGGTGCACCTGCTTAAGCCTGGCGTCCCTTCCCGACGCTCCGGGGTATTACCGGTACACCCAATCGGTACTCCGGGGTAGTACCCGTAACCCTCATCGGTACTCCGAGGAGGTACCAGTACCCCCACCCAGTACTACAGGGTACAACTGCTGTCCCTACGGGCGCGCGGGGTTACACCCGACCTTTCTATCTCACCCACCACGTTAGGCCCGGTGTCCCTCCCCGACGTTCCGGGATAGAACCTGTTCCCCCAACAGTACTATGGGGTTGTACCGGAAACCTTTGTGATGCGCCGGAGTTCACCTCTTGACCCTACGGGCGTGCCCTGTTAGTCCAGGCCTCCCTTCCAGAGCCCCCAGGGTAGGCCTGGTATCCCTACCTGGTGCACCTGCTTAAGCCTGGCGTCCCTTCCCGACGCTCCGGGGTAGTACCGGTACCCCCACACGGTACTCCGTCGTAGTACCCATAATCCTCATCGGTGCTCCGGGATAGTACCGGTACCCCCAATCGGTGCACCGTGGTAGTACCTGTAATCGTCATCGGTACTCCGGGGTGGTACCAGTACCTGCAACCGGCGCTCCGGGGTAGTACCGGTACCACCACTCGGCACTCCAGGGTGGTACCAGTACCCCCACCCAGTACTACAGGGTACAACTGCTGTCCCTACGGGCGCGCGGGGTTAGACTCGCACTTACTACCTGACCCTGCGCATTAGGCCCGGTGTCCCTCCCCGACGTTCCGGGATAGAACCTGTTCCCCCAACAGTACTATGGGGTTGTACCGGAAGCCTTTGTGATGCGCCGGAGTTCACCTGTTGTCCCTATGGGAGCGCCCTGTTAGACCCGGCCTCCCTTCCTGAGCCCCCAGGGTAGGCCTGGTATCCCTACCTGGTGCACCTGCTTAAGCCTGGCGTCCCTTCACGACGCTCCGGGGTAGTACCGGTACCCCCACTCGGTACTCCGTGGTAGTACCCGTAACCCTCTACGGTACTCCGGGGTAGTACCGGTACTCCCACCAGGTACTCCGGGGTAGCACCCGTAACCCTCATCGGTACTCCGAAGTGGTACCAGTACCCCCACCCAGTACTACAGGGTACAAATGCTGTCCCTACGGGCGCGCGATGTTAGATTCGCCCTTTCTACCTGACCCTCCGCGTTAGGCCCGGTGTCCCTCCCCGACGTTCCGGGATAGAACCTGTTCCCCCAACAGGACTATGGGGTTGTACCGGAAACCTTTGTGATGCGCCGGAGTTCACCTGTTGTCCCTACGGGCACGCCCTGTTAGACCCGGCCTCCCTTCCTGAGCCCCCAGGGTAGGCCTGGTATCCCTACCTGGTGCACCTGCTTAAGCCTGGCGTCCCTTCCCGACGCTCCGGGGTCGTACCGGTACCCCCACTCGGTACTCCGTGGTAGTACCCGTAACCCTCATCGGTACTCTGGGGTGGTACCAGTACTCCCACCAGGTACTCCGGGGTAGTACCCATAACCCTCATCGGTACTGCGGGGTGGTACCAGTACCCCCACCCACTACTACAGGGTACAACTGCTGTCCCTACGGGCGCGCGGGGTTACACCCGACCTTTCTATCTCACCCACCACGTTAGGCCCGGTGTCCCTCCCCGACATTCCGGGATAGAACCTGTTCCCCCAACAGTACTATGGGGTTGTACCGGAAACCTTTGTGATGCGCCGGAGTTCACCTGTTGTCCCTACAGGCGCGCCCTGTTAGACCCGGCGTCCCTTCCTGAGCCCCCAGGGTAGGCCTGGTATCCCTACCTGGTGCACCTGCTTAAGCCTGGCGTCCCTTCCCGACGCTCCGGGGTAGTACCGGTACCCCCACCTGGTGCTCCTGGGTGGTACCCGTAACCCTCTACGGTACTCTGGGGTGGTAGCAGTACTCCCACCAGGTACTCCGGGGTAGTACCCGTAACCCTCATCGGTACTCCGGGGTGGTACCAGTACACCCACCCACTACTACAGGGTACAAATGCTGTCCCTACTGCTGCGCGGGGTGAGACCCGCCCTTTCTATCTGACCCTCCGCGTTAGGCCCGGTGTGCCTACCCGACATTCCGGGATAGAACCTGTTCCCCCAACAGTACTATGGGGTTGTACCGAAACCTTTGTGATGCGCCAGAGTTCACCTCTTGTCCCTACGGGCGCGCCCTGTTAGACCCGTCCTCCCTTCCTGAGCCCCCAGGGTAGGCCTGGTATCCCTACCTGGTGCACCTGCTTAAGCCTGGCGTCCCTTCCCGACACTCCAGGGTAGTACCGGTACCCCCACTCGGTACTCCGTGGTAGCACCCGTAACCCTCATCGGTACTCCGGGGTGGTACCAGTACACCCACCCACTACTACAGGGTACAACTGCTGTCCTTACGGGCGCGCGGGGTTACACCCGACCTTTCTATCTCACCCACCACGTTAGGCCCGGTGTCCCTCCCCGACGTTCCGGGATAGAACCTGTTCCCCCAACAGTACTATGGGATTGTACCGGAAACCTTTGTGATGCGCCGGAGTTCACCTGTTGTCCCTACGGGCGCGCCCTGTTAGACCCGGCCTCCCTTCCTGAGCCCCCAGGGTAGGCCTGGTATCCCTACCTGGTGCACCTGCTTAAGCCTGGCGTCCCTTCCCGACGCTCCGGGGTAGTACCGGTACACCCAATCGGTACTCCGGGGTAGTACCCGTAACCCTCATCGGTACTCCGAGGAGGTACCAGTACCCCCACCCAGTACTACAGGGTACAACTGCTGTCCCTACGGGCGCGCGGGGTTACACCCGACCTTTCTATCTCACCCACCACGTTAGGCCCGGTGTCCCTCCCCGACGTTCCGGGATAGAACCTGTTCCCCCAACAGTACTATGGGGTTGTACCGGAAACCTTTGTGATGCGCCGGAGTTCACCTCTTGACCCTACGGGCGTGCCCTGTTAGTCCGGGCCTCCCTTCCTGAGCCCCCAGGGTAGGCCTGGTATCCCTACCTGGTGCACCTGCTTAAGCCTGGCGTCCCTTCCCGACGCTCCGGGGTAGTACCGGTACCCCCACACGGTACTCCGTCGTAGTACCCATAATCCTCATCGGTGCTCCGGGATAGTACCGGTACCCCCAATCGGTGCACCGTGGTAGAACCTGTAATCGTCATCGGTACTCCGGGGTGGTACCAGTACCCGCAACCGGCGCTCCGGGGTAGTACCGGTACCACCACTCGGCACTCCAGGGTGGTACCAGTACCCCCACCCAGTACTACAGGGTACAACTGCTGTCCCTACGGGCGAGCGGGGTTAGACTCGCACTTACTACCTGACCCTGCGCATTAGGCCCGGTGTCCCTCCCCGACGTTCCGGGATAGAACCTGTTCCCCCAACAGTACTATGGGGTTGTACCGGAAGCCTTTGTGATGCGCCGGAGTTCACCTGTTGACCCTACGGGCGTGCCCTGTTAGACCCGGCCTCCCTTCCTGAGCCCCCAGGGTAGGCCTGGTATCCCTACCTGGTGCACCTGCTTAAGCCTGGCGTCCCTTCCCGACGCTCCGGGGTAGTACCGGTACCCCCACTCGGTACTCCATCGTAGTAACCGTAACCCTCTACGGTACTCTGGGGTGGTACCAGTACTCCCACCAGGTACTCCGGGGTAGCACCCGTAACCCTCATCGGTACTCCGAAGTTGTACCAGTACCCCCACCCACTACTACAGGGTACAACTGCTGTCCCTACGGGCGCGCGGGGTTACACCCGACCTTTCTATCTCACCCACCACGTTAGGCCCGGTGTCCCTACCCAACGTTCCGGGATAGAACCGATTCCCCCAACAGTACTATGGGGTTGTACCGGAAACCTTTGTTATGCGCCGGAGTTCACCTCTTGTCCCTACGGGCGCGCCCTGTTAGACCCGTCCTCCCTTCCTGAAGCCCCCAGGGTAGGCCTGGTATCCCTACCTGGTGCACCTGCTTAAGCCTGGCGTCCCTTCCCGACGCTCCGGGGTAGTACCGGTACCCCCACTTGGTACTCCGTCGTAGTAACCGTAACCCTCTACGGTACTCCGGGGTAGTACCGGTACCCCCACCTGGTGCTCCTGGGTGGTACCCGTAACCCCCTACGGTACTCTGGGGTGGTACCAGTACTCCCACCAGGTACTCCGGGGTAGTACCGGTACCACCACTCGGCACTCCGGGGTGGTACCAGTACCCCCACCCAGTACTACAGGGTACAACTGCTGTCCCTACGGGCGCGCGGGGTTAGACTCGCCCTTACTACCTGACCCTCTGCATTAGGCCCGGTGTCCCTACCCGACGTTCCGGGATAGAACCTGTTCCCCCAACAGTACTATGGGGTTGTACCGGAAACCTTTGTGATGCGCCGGAGTTCACCTGTTGTCCCTACGGGCGCGCCCTTTAGACCCGGCCTCCCTTCCTGAGCCCCCAGGGTAGGCCTGGTATCCCTACCTGGTGCACCTGCTTAAGCCTGGCGTCCCTTCCCGACGCTCCGGGGTCGTACCGGTACCCCCACTCGGTACTCCGTGGTAGTACCCGTAACCCTCTACGGTACTCTGGGGTGGTACCAGTACTCCCACCAGGTACTCCGGGGTAGTACCCATAACCCTCATCGGTACTCCGGGGTGGTACCAGTACCCCCACCCACTACTACAGGGTACAACTGCTGTCCCTACGGGCGCGCGGGGTTACACCCGACCTTTCTATCTCACCCACCACGTTAGGCCCGGTGTCCCTCCCCGACATTCCGGGATAGAACCTGTTCCCCCAACAGTACTATGGGGTTGTACCGGAAACCTTTGTGATGCGCCGGAGTTCACCTGTTGTCCCTACGGGCGCGCCCTGTTAGACCCGGCGTCCCTTCCTGAGCCCCCAGGGTAGGCCTGGTATCCCTACCTGGTGCACCTGCTTAAGCCTGGCATCCCTTCCCGACGCTCCGGGGTAGTACCGGTACCACCACTCGGTACACCGGGGTGGTACCAGTACCCCCACCCAGTACTACAGGGTACAACTGCTGTCCCTACGGGCGCGCGGGGTTAGACTCGCCCTTACTACCTGACCCTCTGCATTAGGCCCGGTGTCCCTCCCCGACGTTCCGGGATAGAACCTGTTCCCCCAACAGTACTATGGGGTTGTACCGGAAGCCTTTGTGATGCACTGGAGTTCACCTGTTGTCCCTATGGGAGCGCCCTGTTAGACCCGGCCTCCCTTCCTGAGCCCCCAGGGTAGGCCTGGTATCCCTACCTGGTGCACCTGCTTAAGCCTGGCGTCCCTTCCCGACGCTCCGGGGTAGTACCGGTACCCCCACCTGGTGCTCCTGGGTGGTGCCCGTAACCCTCTACGGTACTATGGGGTGGTACCAGTACTCCCACCAGGTACTCCGGGGTAGTACCCGTAACCCTCATCGGTACTCCGGGGTGGTACCAGTACACCCACCCACTACTACAGGGTACAAATGCTGTCCCTACTGCTGCGCGGGGTGAGACCCGCCCTTTCTATCTGACCCTCCGCGTTAGGCCCGGTGTGCCTACCCGACATTCCGGGATAGAACCTGTTCCCCCAACAGTACTATGGGGTTGTACCGAAACCTTTGTGATGCGCCAGAGTTCACCTCTTGTCCCTACGGGCGCGCCCTGTTAGACCCGTCCTCCCTTCCTGAGCCCCCAGGGTAGGCCTGGTATCCCTACCTGGTGCACCTGCTTAAGCCTGGCGTCCCTTCCCGACACTCCAGGGTAGTACCGGTACCCCCACTCGGTACTCCGTGGTAGCACCCGTAACCCTCATCGGTACTCCGGGGTGGTACCAGTACACCCACCCACTACTACAGGGTACAACTGCTGTCCTTACGGGCGCGCGGGGTTACACCCGACCTTTCTATCTCACCCACCACGTTAGGCCCGGTGTCCCTCCCCGACGTTCCGGGATAGAACCTGTTCCCCCAACAGTACTATGGGATTGTACCGGAAACCTTTGTGATGCGCCGGAGTTCACCTGTTGTCCCTACGGGCGCGCCCTGTTAGACCCGGCCTCCCTTCCTGAGCCCCCAGGGTAGGCCTGGTATCCCTACCTGGTGCACCTGCTTAAGCCTGGCGTCCCTTCCCGACGCTCCGGGGTAGTACCGGTACACCCAATCGGTACTCCGGGGTAGTACCCGTAACCCTCATCGGTACTCCGAGGAGGTACCAGTACCCCCACCCAGTACTACAGGGTACAACTGCTGTCCCTACGGGCGAGCGGGGTTACACCCGACCTTTCTATCTCACCCACCACGTTAGGCCCGGTGTCCCTCCCCGACGTTCCGGGATAGAACCTGTTCCCCCAACAGTACTATGGGGTTGTACCGGAAACCTTTGTGATGCGCCGGAGTTCACCTCTTGACCCTACGGGCGTGCCCTGTTAGTCCGGGCCTCCCTTCCTGAGCCCCCAGGGTAGGCCTGGTATCCCTACCTGGTGCACCTGCTTAAGCCTGGCGTCCCTTCCCGACGCTCCGGGGTAGTACCGGTACCCCCACACGGTACTCCGTCGTAGTACCCATAATCCTCATCGGTGCTCCGGGATAGTACCGGTACCCCCAATCGGTGCACCGTGGTAGTACCTGTAATCGTATTCGGTAGTCCGGGGTGGTACCAGTACCCGCAACCGGCGCTCCGGGGTAGTACCGGTACCACCACTCGGCACTCCAGGGTGGTACCAGTACCCCCACCCAGTACTACAGGGTACAACTGCTGTCCCTACGGGCGCGCGGGGTTAGACTCGCACTTACTACCTGACCCTGCGCATTAGGCCCGGTGTCCCTCCCCGACGTTCCGGGATAGAACCTGTTCCCCCAACAGTACTATGGGGTTGTACCGGAAGCCTTTGTGATGCGCCGGAGTTCACCTGTTGTCCCTATGGGAGCGCCCTGTTAGACCCGGCCTCCCTTCCTGAGCCCCCAGGGTAGGCCTGGTATCCCTACCTGGTGCACCTGCTTAAGCCTGGCGTCCCTTCACGACGCTCCGGGGTAGTACCGGTACCCCCACTCGGTACTCCGTGGTAGTACCCGTAACCCTCTACGGTACTCCGGGGTAGTACCGGTACTCCCACCAGGTACTCCGGGGTAGCACCCGTAACCCTCATCGGTACTCCGAAGTGGTACCAGTACCCCCACCCAGTACTACAGGGTACAAATGCTGTCCCTACGGGCGCGCGATGTTAGATTCGCCCTTTCTACCTGACCCTCCGCGTTAGGCCCGGTGTCCCTCCCCGACGTTCCGGGATAGAACCTGTTCCCCCAACAGGACTATGGGGTTGTACCGGAAACCTTTGTGATGCGCCGGAGTTCACCTGTTGTCCCTACGGGCGCGCCCTGTTAGACCCGGCCTCCCTTCCTGAGCCCCCAGGGTAGGCCTGGTATCCCTACCTGGTGCACCTGCTTAAGCCTGGCGTCCCTTCCCGACGCTCCGGGGTCGTACCGGTACCCCCACTCGGTACTCCGTCGTAGTACCCGTAACACTCTACGGTACTCTGGGGTGGTACCAGTACCCCCACCCACTACTACAGGGTACAACTGCTGTCCCTACGGGCGCGCGGGGTTACACCCGACCTTTCTATCTCACCCACCACGTTAGGCCCGGTGTCCCTACCCGACGTTCCGGGATAGAACCGGTTCCCCCAACAGTACTATGGGGTTGTACCGGAAACCTTTGTTATGCGCCGGAGTTCACCTCTTGTCCCTACGGGCGCGCCCTGTTAGACCCGTCCTCCCTTCCTGAGCCCCCAGGGTAGGCCTGGTATCCCTACCTGGTGCACCTGCTTAAGCCTGGCGTCCCTTCCCGACGCTCCGCGGTAGTACCGGTACCCCCACCTGGTGCTCCTGGGTGGTACCTGTAACCCTCTACGGCACTCCAGGGTGGTTCCACTACTCCCACCAGGTACTCCGGGGTAGTAACCGTAACCGTCATCGGTACTCCGGGGTGGTACCTGTACCCGCAACCGGCGCTCCGGGGTGGTACTGGTAGCACCACTCGGCACTCCGGGGTGGTACCAGTACCCCCACCCAGTACTACAGGGTACAACTGCTGTCCCTACGGGCGCGCGGGGTTAGACTCGCCCTTACTACCTGACCCTCTGCATTAGGCCCGGTGTCCCTACCCGACGTTCCGGGATAGAACCTGTTCCCCCAACAGTACTATGGGGTTGTAGCGGAAACCTTTGTGATGCGCCGGAGTTCACCTGTTGACCCTACGGGCGCGCCCTGTTAGACCCGGCCTCCCTTCCTGAGCCCCCAGGGTAGGCCTGGTATCCCTACCTGGTGCACCTGCTTAAGCCTGGCGTCCCTTCCCGACGCTCCGCGGTAGTACCGGTACCCCCACCTGGTGTTCCTGGGTGGTACCTGTAACCCTCTACGGTACTCCGGGGTGGTTCCAGTACTCCCACCAGGTACTCCGGGTAGTACCCGTAACCCTCTACGGTACTCCGGGGTGGTACCAGTACCCGCAACCAGCGCTCCGGGGTGGTACCGGTACCACCACTCGGCACTCCGGGGTGGTACCAGTACCCCCACCCAGTACTACAGGGTACAACTGCTGTCCCTACGGGCGCGCGGGGTTAGACTCGCCCTTACTACCTGACCCTCTGCGTTAGGCCCGGTGTCCCTACCCGACGTTCCGGGATAGAACCTGTTCCCCCAACAGTACTATGGGCTTGTACCGGAAACCTTTGTGATGCGCCGGAGTTCACCTTTTGTCCCTACGGGCGCGCCCTGTTAGACCCGGCCTCCCTTCCTGACCCCCCAGGGTAGGCCTGGTATCCCTACCTGCTGCACCTGCTTAAGCCTGGCGTCCCTTCCCGACGCTCCGCGGTAGTACCGGTACCCCCACCTGGTGCTCCTGGGTGGTACCTGTAACCCTCTACGGCACTCCGGGGTGGTACTAGTACTCCCACCTGGTACTCCGGGGTAGTACCCGTAACCCTCATCGGTACTCCGGGGTGGTACCTGTACCCGCAACCGGCGCTCCGGGGTGGTACCGGTACCACCACTCGGCACTCCGGGGTGGTACCAGTACCCCCACCCAGTACTACAGCGTACAACTGCTGTCCCTACGGGTGCGCGGGGTTAGACTCGCCCTTACTACCTGACCCTCTGCATTAGGCCCGGTGTCCCTACCCGACGTTCCGGGATAGAACCTGTTCCCCCAACAGTACTATGGGGTTGTACCGGAAACCTTTGTGATGCGCCGGAGTTCACCTGTTGACCCTACGGGCGCGCCCTGTTAGACCCGGCCTCCCTTCCTGAGCCCCCAGGGTAGGCCTGGTATCCCTACCTGGTGCACCTGCTTAAGCCTGGCGTCCCTTCCTGACGCTCCGGGTTAGTACCGGTACCCCCACCTGGTGCTCCTGGGTGGTACCTGTGACACTCTACGGCACTCCGGGGTGGTACCAGTCCTCCCACCAGGTACTCCGGGTAGTGCCCGTAACCCTCATCGGTTCTCTGGGGTGGTACCAGTACCCGCAACCGGCGCTCCGGGGTGGTACAGGTAGCACCACTCGGCACTCCGGGGTGGTACCAGTACCCCCACCCAGTACTACAGGGTACAACTGCTGTCCCTACGGGCGCGCGGGGTTAGACTCGCCCTTACTACCTGACCCTCTGCATTAGGCCCGGTGTCCCTCCCCGACGTTCCGGGATAGAACCTGTTCCCCCAACAGTACTATGGGGTTGTACCGGAAGCCTTTGTGATGCGCTGGAGTTCACCTGTTGTCCCTATGGGAGCGCCCTGTTAGACCCGGCCTCCCTTCCTGAGCCCCCAGGGTAGGCCTGGTATCCCTACCTGGTGCACCTGCTTAAGCCTGGCGTCCCTTCCCGACGCTCCGCGGTAGTACCGGTACCCCCACCTGGTGCTCCTGGGTGGTACCCGTAACCCTCTACGGTACTCTGGGGTGGTACCAGTACTCCCACCAGGTACTCCGGGCTAGTACCTGTAACCCTCATCGGTACTCCGGGGTGGTACCAGTACACCCACCCACTACTACAGGGTACAAATGCTGTCCCTACTGCTGCGCGGGGTGAGACCCGCCCTTTCTATCTGACCCTCCGCGTTAGGCCCGGTGTGCCTACCCGACGTTCCGGGATAGAACCTGTTCCCCCAACAGTACTATGGGGTTGTACCGAAACCTTTGTGATGCGCCAGAGTTCACCTCTTGTCCCTACGGGCGCGCCCTGTTAGACCCGTCCTCCCTTCCTGAGCCCCCAGAGTAGGCCTGGTATCCCTACCTGGTGCACCTGCTTAAGCCTGGCGTCCCTTCCCGACACTCCAGGGTAGTACCGGTACCCCCACTCGGTACTCCGTGGTAGCACCCGTAACCCTCATCGGTACTCCGGGGTGGTACCAGTACACCCACCCACTACTACAGGGTACAACTGCTGTCCTTACGGGCGCGCGGGGTTACACCCGACCTTTCTATCTCACCCACCACGTTAGGCCCGGTGTCCCTCCCCGACGTTCCGGGATAGAACCTGTTCCCCCAACAGTACTATGGGATTGTACCGGAAACCTTTGTGATGCGCCGGAGTTCACCTGTTGTCCCTACGGGCGCGCCCTGTTAGACCCGGCCTCCCTTCCTGAGCCCCCAGGGTAGGCCTGGTATCCCTACCCGGTGCACCTGCTTAAGCCTGGCGTCCCTTCCCGACGCTCCGGGGTAGTACCGGTACCCCCACTCGGTACTCCGTCATAGTAACCGTAACCCTCTACGGTACTCCGGGGTAGTACCGGTACCCCCACCTGGTGCTCCTGGGTGGTACCCGTAACCCCCTACGGTACTCTGGGGTGGTACCAGTACTCCCACCAGGTACTCCGGGGTAGTACCCGTAACCCTCATCGGTACTCCGGGGTGGTACCGGTACCCCCACCCACTACTACAGGGTACAACTGCTGTCCCTACGGGCGCGCGGGGTTAGACTCGCCCTTACTACCTGACCCTCTGCATTAGGCCCGGTGTCCCTACCCGACGTTCCGGGATAGAACCTGTTCCCCCAACAGTACTATGGGGTTGTACCGGAAACCTTTGTGATGCGCCGGAGTTCACCTCTTGTCCCTACGGGCGCGCCCTGTTAGACCCGTCCTCCCTTCCTGAGCCCCCAGGGTAGGCCTGGTATCCCTACCTGGTGCACCTGCTTAAGCCTGGCGTCCCTTCCCGACGCTCCGCGGTAGTACCGGTACCCCCACCTGGTGCTCCTGGGTGGTACCTGTAACCCTCTACGGCACTCCAGGGTGGTTCCACTACTCCCACCAGGTACTCCGGGGTAGTAACCGTAACCGTCATCGGTACTCCGGGGTGGTACCTGTACCCGCAACCGGCGCTCCGGGGTGGTACTGGTAGCACCACTCGGCACTCCGGGGTGGTACCAGTACCCCCACCCAGTACTACAGGGTACAACTGCTGTCCCTACGGGCGCGCGGGGTTAGACTCGCCCTTAATACCTGACCCTCTGCATTAGGCCCGGTGTCCCTACCCGACGTTCCGGGATAGAACCTGTTCCCCCAACAGTACTATGGGGTTGTAGCGGAAACCTTTGTGATGCGCCGGAGTTCACCTGTTGACCCTACGGGCGCGCCCTGTTAGACCCGGCCTCCCTTCCTGAGCCCCCAGGGTAGGCCTGGTATCCCTACCTGGTGCACCTGCTTAAGCCTGGCGTCCCTTCCCGGCGCTCCGCGGTAGTACCAGTACCCCCACCTGGTGTTCCTGGGTGGTACCTGTAACCCTCTACGGTACTCCGGGGTGGTTCCAGTACTCCCACCAGGTACTCCGGGTAGTACCCGTAACCCTCTACGGTACTCCGGGGTGGTACCAGTACCCGCAACCAGCGCTCCGGGGTGGTACCGGTACCACCACTCGGCACTCCGGGGTGGTACCAGTACCCCCACCCAGTACTACAGGGTACAACTGCTGTCCCTACGGGCGCGCGGGGTTAGACTCGCCCTTACTACCTGACCCTCTGCGTTAGGCCCGGTGTCCCTACCCGACGTTCCGGGATAGAACCTGTTCCCCCAACAGTACTATGGGCTTGTACCGGAAACCTTTGTGATGCGCCGGAGTTCACCTGTTGTCCCTACGGGCGCGCCCTGTTAGACCCGGCCTCCCTTCCTGAGCCCCCAGGGTAGGCCTGGTATCCCTACCCGGTGCACCTGCTTAAGCCTGGCGTCCCTTCCCGACGCTCCGGGGTAGTACCGGTACCCCCACTCGGTACTCCGTCATAGTAACCGTAACCCTCTACGGTACTCCGGGGTAGTACCGGTACCCCCACCTGGTGCTCCTGGGTGGTACCCGTAACCCCCTACGGTACTCTGGGGTGGTACCAGTACTCCCACCAGGTACTCCGGGGTAGTACCCGTAACCCTCATCGGTACTCCGGGGTGGTACCGGTACCCCCACCCACTACTACAGGGTACAACTGCTGTCCCTACGGGCGCGCGGGGTTAGACTCGCCCTTACTACCTGACCCTCTGCATTAGGCCCGGTGTCCCTACCCGACGTTCCGGGATAGAACCTGTTCCCCCAACAGTACTATGGGGTTGTACCGGAAACCTTTGTGATGCGCCGGAGTTCACCTCTTGTCCCTACGGGCGCGCCCTGTTAGACCCGTCCTCCCTTCCTGAGCCCCCAGGGTAGGCCTGGTATCCCTACCTGGTGCACCTGCTTAAGCCTGGCGTCCCTTCCCGACGCTCCGCGGTAGTACCGGTACCCCCACCTGGTGCTCCTGGGTGGTACCTGTAACCCTCTACGGCACTCCAGGGTGGTTCCACTACTCCCACCAGGTACTCCGGGGTAGTAACCGTAACCGTCATCGGTACTCCGGGGTGGTACCTGTACCCGCAACCGGCGCTCCGGGGTGGTACTGGTAGCACCACTCGGCACTCCGGGGTGGTACCAGTACCCCCACCCAGTACTACAGGGTACAACTGCTGTCCCTACGGGCGCGCGGGGTTAGACTCGCCCTTACTACCTGACCCTCTGCGTTAGGCCCGGTGTCCCTACCCGACGTTCCGGGATAGAACCTGTTCCCCCAACAGTACTATGGGCTTGTACCGGAAACCTTTGTGATGCGCCGGAGTTCACCTGTTGTCCCTACGGGCGCGCCCTGTTAGACCCGGCCTCCCTTCCTGACCCCCCAGGGTAGGCCTGGTATCCCTACCTGCTGCACCTGCTTAAGCCTGGCGTCCCTTCCCGACGCTCCGCGGTAGTACCGGTACCCCCACCTGGTGCTCCTGGGTGGTACCTGTAACCCTCTACGGCACTCCGGGGTGGTACTAGTACTCCCACCTGGTACTCCGGGGTAGTACCCGTAACCCTCATCGGTACTCCGGGGTGGTACCTGTACCCGCAACCGGCGCTCCGGGGTGGTACCGGTACCACCACTCGGCACTCCGGGGTGGTACCAGTACCCCCACCCAGTACTACAGCGTACAACTGCTGTCCCTACGGGTGCGCGGGGTTAGACTCGCCCTTACTACCTGACCCTCTGCATTAGGCCCGGTGTCCCTACCCGACGTTCCGGGATAGAACCTGTTCCCCCAACAGTACTATGGGCTTGTACCGGAAACCTTTGTGATGCGCCGGAGTTCACCTGTTGACCCTACGGGCGCGCCCTGTTAGACCCGGCCTCCCTTCCTGAGCCCCCAGGGTAGGCCTGGTATCCCTACCTGGTGCACCTGCTTAAGCCTGGCGTCCCTTCCTGACGCTCCGGGGTAGTACCGGTACCCCCACCTGGTGCTCCTGGGTGGTACCTGTGACACTCTACGGCACTCCGGGGTGGTACCAGTCCTCCCACCAGGTACTCCGGGTAGTACCCGTAACCCTCTACGGTACTCCGGGGTGGTACCAGTACCCGCAACCAGCGCTCCGGGGTGGTACCGGTACCACCACTCGGCACTCCGGGGTGGTACCAGTACCCCCACCCAGTACTACAGGGTACAACTGCTGTCCTTACGGGCGCGCGGGGTTACACCCGACCTTTCTATCTCACCCACCACGTTAGGCCCGGTGTCCCTCCCCGACGTTCCGGGATAGAACCTGTTCCCCCAACAGTACTATGGGGTTGTACCGGAAACCTTTGTGATGCGCCGGAGTTCACCTGTTGTCCCTACGGGCGCGCCCTGTTAGACCCGGCCTCCCTTCCTGAGCCCCCAGGGTAGGCCTGGTATCCCTACCTGGTGCACCTGCTTAAGCCTGGCGTCCCTTCCCGACGCTCCGGGGTAGTACCGGTACACCCAATCGGTACTCCGGGGTAGTACCCGTAACCCTCATCGGTACTCCGAGGAGGTACCAGTACCCCCACCCAGTACTACAGGGTACAACTGCTGTCCCTACGGGCGAGCGGGGTTACACCCGACCTTTCTATCTCACCCACCACGTTAGGCCCGGTGTCCCTCCCCGACGTTCCGGGATAGAACCTGTTCCCCCAACAGTACTATGGGGTTGTACCGGAAACCTTTGTGATGCGCCGGAGTTCACCTCTTGACCCTACGGGCGTGCCCTGTTAGTCCGGGCCTCCCTTCCTGAGCCCCCAGGGTAGGCCTGGTATCCCTACCTGGTGCACCTGCTTAAGCCTGGCGTCCCTTCCCGACGCTCCGGGGTAGTACCGGTACCCCCACACGGTACTCCGTCGTAGTACCCATAATCCTCATCGGTGCTCCGGGATAGTACCGGTACCCCCAATCGGTGCACCGTGGTAGTACCTGTAATCGTATTCGGTACTCCGGGGTGGTACCAGTACCCGCAACCGGCGCTCCGGGGTAGTACCGGTACCACCACTCGGCACTCCAGGGTGGTACCAGTACCCCCACCCAGTACTACAGGGTACAACTGCTGTCCCTACGGGCGCGCGGGGTTAGACTCGCACTTACTACCTGACCCTGCGCATTAGGCCCGGTGTCCCTCCCCGACGTTCCGGGATAGAACCTGTTCCCCCAACAGTACTATGGGGTTGTACCGGAAGCCTTTGTGATGCGCCGGAGTTCACCTGTTGTCCCTATGGGAGCGCCCTGTTAGACCCGGCCTCCCTTCCTGAGCCCCCAGGGTAGGCCTGGTATCCCTACCTGGTGCACCTGCTTAAGCCTGGCGTCCCTTCACGACGCTCCGGGGTAGTACCGGTACCCCCACTCGGTACTCCGTGGTAGTACCCGTAACCCTCTACGGTACTCCGGGGTAGTACCGGTACTCCCACCAGGTACTCCGGGGTAGCACCCGTAACCCTCATCGGTACTCCGAAGTGGTACCAGTACCCCCACCCAGTACTACAGGGTACAAATGCTGTCCCTACGGGCGCGCGATGTTAGATTCGCCCTTTCTACCTGACCCTCCGCGTTAGGCCCGGTGTCCCTCCCCGACGTTCCGGGATAGAACCTGTTCCCCCAACAGGACTATGGGGTTGTACCGGAAACCTTTGTGATGCGCCGGAGTTCACCTGTTGTCCCTACGGGCGCGCCCTGTTAGACCCGGCCTCCCTTCCTGAGCCCCCAGGGTAGGCCTGGTATCCCTACCTGGTGCACCTGCTTAAGCCTGGCGTCCCTTCCCGACGCTCCGGGGTCGTACCGGTACCCCCACTCGGTACTCCGTCGTAGTACCCGTAACACTCTACGGTACTCTGGGGTGGTACCAGTACCCCCACCCACTACTACAGGGTACAACTGCTGTCCCTACGGGCGCGCGGGGTTACACCCGACCTTTCTATCTCACCCACCACGTTAGGCCCGGTGTCCCTACCCGACGTTCCGGGATAGAACCGGTTCCCCCAACAGTACTATGGGGTTGTACCGGAAACCTTTGTTATGCGCCGGAGTTCACCTCTTGTCCCTACGGGCGCGCCCTGTTAGACCCGTCCTCCCTTCCTGAGCCCCCAGGGTAGGCCTGGTATCCCTACCTGGTGCACCTGCTTAAGCCTGGCGTCCCTTCCCGACGCTCCGCGGTAGTACCGGTACCCCCACCTGGTGCTCCTGGGTGGTACCTGTAACCCTCTACGGCACTCCAGGGTGGTTCCACTACTCCCACCAGGTACTCCGGGGTAGTAACCGTAACCGTCATCGGTACTCCGGGGTGGTACCTGTACCCGCAACCGGCGCTCCGGGGTGGTACTGGTAGCACCACTCGGCACTCCGGGGTGGTACCAGTACCCCCACCCAGTACTACAGGGTACAACTGCTGTCCCTACGGGCGCGCGGGGTTAGACTCGCCCTTACTACCTGACCCTCTGCATTAGGCCCGGTGTCCCTACCCGACGTTCCGGGATAGAACCTGTTCCCCCAACAGTACTATGGGGTTGTAGCGGAAACCTTTGTGATGCGCCGGAGTTCACCTGTTGACCCTACGGGCGCGCCCTGTTAGACCCGGCCTCCCTTCCTGAGCCCCCAGGGTAGGCCTGGTATCCCTACCTGGTGCACCTGCTTAAGCCTGGCGTCCCTTCCCGACGCTCCGCGGTAGTACCGGTACCCCCACCTGGTGTTCCTGGGTGGTACCTGTAACCCTCTACGGTACTCCGGGGTGGTTCCAGTACTCCCACCAGGTACTCCGGGTAGTACCCGTAACCCTCTACGGTACTCCGGGGTGGTACCAGTACCCGCAACCAGCGCTCCGGGGTGGTACCGGTACCACCACTCGGCACTCCGGGGTGGTACCAGTACCCCCACCCAGTACTACAGGGTACAACTGCTGTCCCTACGGGCGCGCGGGGTTAGACTCGCCCTTACTACCTGACCCTCTGCGTTAGGCCCGGTGTCCCTACCCGACGTTCCGGGATAGAACCTGTTCCCCCAACAGTACTATGGGCTTGTACCGGAAACCTTTGTGATGCGCCGGAGTTCACCTTTTGTCCCTACGGGCGCGCCCTGTTAGACCCGGCCTCCCTTCCTGACCCCCCAGGGTAGGCCTGGTATCCCTACCTGCTGCACCTGCTTAAGCCTGGCGTCCCTTCCCGACGCTCCGCGGTAGTACCGGTACCCCCACCTGGTGCTCCTGGGTGGTACCTGTAACCCTCTACGGCACTCCGGGGTGGTACTAGTACTCCCACCTGGTACTCCGGGGTAGTACCCGTAACCCTCATCGGTACTCCGGGGTGGTACCTGTACCCGCAACCGGCGCTCCGGGGTGGTACCGGTACCACCACTCGGCACTCCGGGGTGGTACCAGTACCCCCACCCAGTACTACAGCGTACAACTGCTGTCCCTACGGGTGCGCGGGGTTAGACTCGCCCTTACTACCTGACCCTCTGCATTAGGCCCGGTGTCCCTACCCGACGTTCCGGGATAGAACCTGTTCCCCCAACAGTACTATGGGGTTGTACCGGAAACCTTTGTGATGCGCCGGAGTTCACCTGTTGACCCTACGGGCGCGCCCTGTTAGACCCGGCCTCCCTTCCTGAGCCCCCAGGGTAGGCCTGGTATCCCTACCTGGTGCACCTGCTTAAGCCTGGCGTCCCTTCCTGACGCTCCGGGTTAGTACCGGTACCCCCACCTGGTGCTCCTGGGTGGTACCTGTGACACTCTACGGCACTCCGGGGTGGTACCAGTCCTCCCACCAGGTACTCCGGGTAGTGCCCGTAACCCTCATCGGTTCTCTGGGGTGGTACCAGTACCCGCAACCGGCGCTCCGGGGTGGTACAGGTAGCACCACTCGGCACTCCGGGGTGGTACCAGTACCCCCACCCAGTACTACAGGGTACAACTGCTGTCCCTACGGGCGCGCGGGGTTAGACTCGCCCTTACTACCTGACCCTCTGCATTAGGCCCGGTGTCCCTCCCCGACGTTCCGGGATAGAACCTGTTCCCCCAACAGTACTATGGGGTTGTACCGGAAGCCTTTGTGATGCGCTGGAGTTCACCTGTTGTCCCTATGGGAGCGCCCTGTTAGACCCGGCCTCCCTTCCTGAGCCCCCAGGGTAGGCCTGGTATCCCTACCTGGTGCACCTGCTTAAGCCTGGCGTCCCTTCCCGACGCTCCGCGGTAGTACCGGTACCCCCACCTGGTGCTCCTGGGTGGTACCCGTAACCCTCTACGGTACTCTGGGGTGGTACCAGTACTCCCACCAGGTACTCCGGGCTAGTACCTGTAACCCTCATCGGTACTCCGGGGTGGTACCAGTACACCCACCCACTACTACAGGGTACAAATGCTGTCCCTACTGCTGCGCGGGGTGAGACCCGCCCTTTCTATCTGACCCTCCGCGTTAGGCCCGGTGTGCCTACCCGACGTTCCGGGATAGAACCTGTTCCCCCAACAGTACTATGGGGTTGTACCGAAACCTTTGTGATGCGCCAGAGTTCACCTCTTGTCCCTACGGGCGCGCCCTGTTAGACCCGTCCTCCCTTCCTGAGCCCCCAGAGTAGGCCTGGTATCCCTACCTGGTGCACCTGCTTAAGCCTGGCGTCCCTTCCCGACACTCCAGGGTAGTACCGGTACCCCCACTCGGTACTCCGTGGTAGCACCCGTAACCCTCATCGGTACTCCGGGGTGGTACCAGTACACCCACCCACTACTACAGGGTACAACTGCTGTCCTTACGGGCGCGCGGGGTTACACCCGACCTTTCTATCTCACCCACCACGTTAGGCCCGGTGTCCCTCCCCGACGTTCCGGGATAGAACCTGTTCCCCCAACAGTACTATGGGATTGTACCGGAAACCTTTGTGATGCGCCGGAGTTCACCTGTTGTCCCTACGGGCGCGCCCTGTTAGACCCGGCCTCCCTTCCTGAGCCCCCAGGGTAGGCCTGGTATCCCTACCCGGTGCACCTGCTTAAGCCTGGCGTCCCTTCCCGACGCTCCGGGGTAGTACCGGTACCCCCACTCGGTACTCCGTCATAGTAACCGTAACCCTCTACGGTACTCCGGGGTAGTACCGGTACCCCCACCTGGTGCTCCTGGGTGGTACCCGTAACCCCCTACGGTACTCTGGGGTGGTACCAGTACTCCCACCAGGTACTCCGGGGTAGTACCCGTAACCCTCATCGGTACTCCGGGGTGGTACCGGTACCCCCACCCACTACTACAGGGTACAACTGCTGTCCCTACGGGCGCGCGGGGTTAGACTCGCCCTTACTACCTGACCCTCTGCATTAGGCCCGGTGTCCCTACCCGACGTTCCGGGATAGAACCTGTTCCCCCAACAGTACTATGGGGTTGTACCGGAAACCTTTGTGATGCGCCGGAGTTCACCTCTTGTCCCTACGGGCGCGCCCTGTTAGACCCGTCCTCCCTTCCTGAGCCCCCAGGGTAGGCCTGGTATCCCTACCTGGTGCACCTGCTTAAGCCTGGCGTCCCTTCCCGACGCTCCGCGGTAGTACCGGTACCCCCACCTGGTGCTCCTGGGTGGTACCTGTAACCCTCTACGGCACTCCAGGGTGGTTCCACTACTCCCACCAGGTACTCCGGGGTAGTAACCGTAACCGTCATCGGTACTCCGGGGTGGTACCTGTACCCGCAACCGGCGCTCCGGGGTGGTACTGGTAGCACCACTCGGCACTCCGGGGTGGTACCAGTACCCCCACCCAGTACTACAGGGTACAACTGCTGTCCCTACGGGCGCGCGGGGTTAGACTCGCCCTTAATACCTGACCCTCTGCATTAGGCCCGGTGTCCCTACCCGACGTTCCGGGATAGAACCTGTTCCCCCAACAGTACTATGGGGTTGTAGCGGAAACCTTTGTGATGCGCCGGAGTTCACCTGTTGACCCTACGGGCGCGCCCTGTTAGACCCGGCCTCCCTTCCTGAGCCCCCAGGGTAGGCCTGGTATCCCTACCTGGTGCACCTGCTTAAGCCTGGCGTCCCTTCCCGGCGCTCCGCGGTAGTACCAGTACCCCCACCTGGTGTTCCTGGGTGGTACCTGTAACCCTCTACGGTACTCCGGGGTGGTTCCAGTACTCCCACCAGGTACTCCGGGTAGTACCCGTAACCCTCTACGGTACTCCGGGGTGGTACCAGTACCCGCAACCAGCGCTCCGGGGTGGTACCGGTACCACCACTCGGCACTCCGGGGTGGTACCAGTACCCCCACCCAGTACTACAGGGTACAACTGCTGTCCCTACGGGCGCGCGGGGTTAGACTCGCCCTTACTACCTGACCCTCTGCGTTAGGCCCGGTGTCCCTACCCGACGTTCCGGGATAGAACCTGTTCCCCCAACAGTACTATGGGCTTGTACCGGAAACCTTTGTGATGCGCCGGAGTTCACCTGTTGTCCCTACGGGCGCGCCCTGTTAGACCCGGCCTCCCTTCCTGAGCCCCCAGGGTAGGCCTGGTATCCCTACCCGGTGCACCTGCTTAAGCCTGGCGTCCCTTCCCGACGCTCCGGGGTAGTACCGGTACCCCCACTCGGTACTCCGTCATAGTAACCGTAACCCTCTACGGTACTCCGGGGTAGTACCGGTACCCCCACCTGGTGCTCCTGGGTGGTACCCGTAACCCCCTACGGTACTCTGGGGTGGTACCAGTACTCCCACCAGGTACTCCGGGGTAGTACCCGTAACCCTCATCGGTACTCCGGGGTGGTACCGGTACCCCCACCCACTACTACAGGGTACAACTGCTGTCCCTACGGGCGCGCGGGGTTAGACTCGCCCTTACTACCTGACCCTCTGCATTAGGCCCGGTGTCCCTACCCGACGTTCCGGGATAGAACCTGTTCCCCCAACAGTACTATGGGGTTGTACCGGAAACCTTTGTGATGCGCCGGAGTTCACCTCTTGTCCCTACGGGCGCGCCCTGTTAGACCCGTCCTCCCTTCCTGAGCCCCCAGGGTAGGCCTGGTATCCCTACCTGGTGCACCTGCTTAAGCCTGGCGTCCCTTCCCGACGCTCCGCGGTAGTACCGGTACCCCCACCTGGTGCTCCTGGGTGGTACCTGTAACCCTCTACGGCACTCCAGGGTGGTTCCACTACTCCCACCAGGTACTCCGGGGTAGTAACCGTAACCGTCATCGGTACTCCGGGGTGGTACCTGTACCCGCAACCGGCGCTCCGGGGTGGTACTGGTAGCACCACTCGGCACTCCGGGGTGGTACCAGTACCCCCACCCAGTACTACAGGGTACAACTGCTGTCCCTACGGGCGCGCGGGGTTAGACTCGCCCTTACTACCTGACCCTCTGCGTTAGGCCCGGTGTCCCTACCCGACGTTCCGGGATAGAACCTGTTCCCCCAACAGTACTATGGGCTTGTACCGGAAACCTTTGTGATGCGCCGGAGTTCACCTGTTGTCCCTACGGGCGCGCCCTGTTAGACCCGGCCTCCCTTCCTGACCCCCCAGGGTAGGCCTGGTATCCCTACCTGCTGCACCTGCTTAAGCCTGGCGTCCCTTCCCGACGCTCCGCGGTAGTACCGGTACCCCCACCTGGTGCTCCTGGGTGGTACCTGTAACCCTCTACGGCACTCCGGGGTGGTACTAGTACTCCCACCTGGTACTCCGGGGTAGTACCCGTAACCCTCATCGGTACTCCGGGGTGGTACCTGTACCCGCAACCGGCGCTCCGGGGTGGTACCGGTACCACCACTCGGCACTCCGGGGTGGTACCAGTACCCCCACCCAGTACTACAGCGTACAACTGCTGTCCCTACGGGTGCGCGGGGTTAGACTCGCCCTTACTACCTGACCCTCTGCATTAGGCCCGGTGTCCCTACCCGACGTTCCGGGATAGAACCTGTTCCCCCAACAGTACTATGGGCTTGTACCGGAAACCTTTGTGATGCGCCGGAGTTCACCTGTTGACCCTACGGGCGCGCCCTGTTAGACCCGGCCTCCCTTCCTGAGCCCCCAGGGTAGGCCTGGTATCCCTACCTGGTGCACCTGCTTAAGCCTGGCGTCCCTTCCTGACGCTCCGGGGTAGTACCGGTACCCCCACCTGGTGCTCCTGGGTGGTACCTGTGACACTCTACGGCACTCCGGGGTGGTACCAGTCCTCCCACCAGGTACTCCGGGTAGTGCCCGTAACCCTCATCGGTTCTCCGGGGTGGTACCAGTACCCGCAACCGGCGCTCCGGGGTAGTACCGGTACCACCACTCGGCACTCCGGGCTGGTACCAGTACCCCCACCGAGTACTACAGGGTACAACTGCTGTCCCTACGGGCGAGCGGGGTTACACCCGCCCTTTCTACCTGACCCTGCGCGTTAGGCCCGGTGTCCCTACCCGACGTTCCGGGATAGAACCTGTTCCCCCAACAGTACTATGGGCTTGTAACGGAAACCTTTGTGATGCGCCGGAGTTCACCTGTTGACCCTACGGGCGCGCCCTGTTACACCCGGCCTCCCTTCCTGAGCCCCCAGGGTAGGCCTGGTATCCCTACCTGGTGGACCTGCTTAAGCCTGGCGTCCCTTCGTGACGCTCCGGGGTAGTACCGGTACCCCCACCTGGTGCTCCTGGGTGGTACCTGTACCCCTTTACGGTACTCCGGGGTGGTTCCAGTACTCCCACCAGGTACTCCGGGTAGTGCCCGTAACCCTCATCGGTTCTCTGGGGTGGTACCAGTACCCGCAACCGGCGCTCCGGGGTGGTACAGGTAGCACCACTCGGCACTCCGGGGTGGTACCAGTACCCCCACCCAGTACTACAGGGTACAACTGCTGTCCCTACGGGCGAGCGGGGTTACACCCGCCCTTTCTACCTGACCCTGCGCATTAGGCCCAGTGTCCCTACCCGACGTTCCAGGATAGAACCTGTTCCCCCAACAGTACTATGGGCTTTTACCGGAAACCTTTGTGATGCGCCGGAGTTCACCTGTTGACCCTACGGGCGCGCCCTGTTAGACCCGGCCTCCCTTCCTGAGCCCCCAGGGTAGGCCTGGTATCCCTACCTGGTGCACCTGCTTAAGCCTGGCGTCCCTTCCTGACGCTCCGGGGTAGTACCGGTACCCCCACCTGGTGCTCCTGGGTGGTACCTGTAACCCTCTACGGCACTCCGCGGTGGTACCAGTCCTCCCACCAGGTACTCCGGGTAGTGCCCGTAACCCTCATCGGTTCTCCGGGGTGGTACCAGTACCCGCAACCGGCGCTCCGGGGTAGTACCGGTACCACCACTCGGCACTCCGGGCTGGTACCAGTACCCCCACCGAGTACTACAGGGTACAACTGCTGTCCCTACGGGCGAGCGGGGTTACACCCGCCCTTTCTACCTGACCCTGCGCGTTAGGCCCGGTGTCCCTACCCGACGTTCCGGGATAGAACCTGTTCCCCCAACAGTACTATGGGCTTGTAACGGAAACCTTTGTGATGCGCCGGAGTTCACCTGTTGACCCTACGGGCGCGCCCTGTTACACCCGGCCTCCCTTCCTGAGCCCCCAGGGTAGGCCTGGTATCCCTACCTGGTGGACCTGCTTAAGCCTGGCGTCCCTTCGTGACGCTCCGGGGTAGTACCGGTACCCCCACCTGGTGTTCCTGGGTTGTACCTGTACCCCTTTACGGTACTCCGGGGTGGTTCCAGTACTCCCACCAGGTACTCCGGGTAGTGCCCGTAACCCTCATCGGTTCTCTGGGGTGGTACCAGTACCCGCAACCGGCGCTCCGGGGTGGTACAGGTAGCACCACTCGGCACTCCGGGGTGGTACCAGTACCCCCACCCAGTACTACAGGGTACAACTGCTGTCCCTACGGGCGAGCGGGGTTACACCCGCCCTTTCTACCTGACCCTGCGCATTAGGCCCAGTGTCCCTACCCGACGTTCCAGGATAGAACCTGTTCCCCCAACAGTACTATGGGCTTTTACCGGAAACCTTTGTGATGCGCCGGAGTTCACCTCTTGACCCTACGGGCGCGCCCTGTTACACCCGGCCTCCCTTCCTGAGCCCCCAGGTTAGGCCTGGTATCCCTACATGGTGCATCTGCTTAAGCCTGGCGTCCATTCCTGACGCTCCGGGTTAGTACCGGTACCACCACCTGGTGCTCCTGGGTGGTACCTGTGACACTCTACGGCACTCCGGGGTGGTACCAGTCCTCCCACCCGGTACTCCGGGTAGTGCCCGTAACCCTCATCGGTTCTCTGGGGTGGTACCAGTACCCGCAACCGGCGCTCCGGGGTGGTACCAGTACCCCCACCCAGTACTACAGGGTACAACTGCTGTCCCTACGGGCGAGCGGGGTTAGACTCGCCCTTACTACCTGACCCTCTGCATTAGGCCCGGTGTCCCTACCCGACGTTCCGGGATAGAACCTGTTCCCCCAACAGTACTATGGGCTTGTAGCGGAAACCTTTGTGATGCGCCGGAGTTCACCTGTTGTCCCTACGGGCGCGCCCTGTTAGACCCGGCCTCCCTTTCTGAGCCCCCAGGGTAGGCCTGGTATCCCTACCTGGTGCACCTGCTTAAGCCTGACGTCCCTTCCCGACGCTCCGGGGTAGTACCGGTACCCCCACCTGGTGCTCCTGGGTGGTACCTGTAACCCTCTACGGTACTCCGGTGTGGTTCCAGTACTCCCACCAGGTACTCCGGGTAGTACCCGTACACCTCATCGGTTCTCCGGGGTGGTACCAGTACCCGCAACCGGCGCTCCGGGGTAGTACCGGTACCACCACTCGGCACTCCGGGGTGGTACCAGTACCCCCACCCAGTACTACAGGGTACAACTGCTGTCCCTACGGGCGAGCGGGGTTACACCCGCCCTTTCTACCTGACCCTGCGTGTTAGGCCCGGTGTCCCTACCCGACGTTCCAGGATAGAACCTGTTCCCTCAACAGTACTATGGGCTTGTACCGGAAACCTTTGTGATGCGCCGGAGTTCACCTGTTGTCCCTACGGGCGCGCCCTCTTACCCCCGGCCTCCCTTCTTGACCCCCCAGGGTAGGCCTGGTATCCCTACCTGGTGCACCTGCTTAAGCCTGGCGTCCCTTCCCGACGCTCCGGGGTAGTACCGGTACCCCCACCTGGTGTTCCTGGGTGGTACCTGTAACCCTCTACGGTACTCCGGGGTGGTACCAGTACCCGCAACCGGCGCTCCGGGGTGGTACCAGTACCCCCACCCAGTACTACAGGGTACAACTGCTGTCCCTACGGGCAAACGGGGTTACACCCGCCCTTTCTACCTGACCCTGCGCGTTAGGCCCGGTGTCCCTACCCGACGTTCCAGGATAGAACCTGTTCCCCCAACAGTACTATGGGCTTGTACCGGAAACCTTTGTGATGCGCCGGAATTCACCTGTTGACCCTACGGGCGCGCCCTGTTAGACCCGTCCTCCCTTCCTGAGCCCCCAGGGTAGGCCTGGTATCCCTACCTGGTGCACCTGCTTAAGCCTGGCGTCCCTTCCCGACGCTCCGGGGTAGTACCGGTACCCCCACCTGGTGCTCCTGGGTGGTACCTGTAACCCTCTACGGCACTCCAGGGTGGTTCCACTACTCCCACCAGGTACTCCGGGGTAGTAACCGTAACCCTCATCGGTACTCCGGTGTGGTACCTGTACCCGCAACCGGCGCTCCGGGGTGGTACTGGTAGCACCACTCGGCACTCCGGGGTGGTACCAGTACCCCCACCCAGTACTACAGGGTACAACTGCTGTTCCTACGGGCGCGCGGGATTAGACTCGCCCTTACTACCTGACCCTCTGCATTAGGCCCGGTGTCCCTACCCGACGTTCCGGGATAGAACCTGTTCCCCCAACAGTACTATGGGGTTGTAAGGGTAGCCTTTGTGATGCGCCGGAGTTCAACTGTTGTCCCTATGGGAGCGCCCTGTTAGACCCGGCCTCCCTTCCTGACCCCCCAGGGTAGGCCTGGTATCCCTACCTGGTGCACCTGCTTAAGCCTGGCGTCCCTTCCCGACGCTCCGGGGTAGTACCGGTACCCCCACCTGGTGCTCCTGGGTGGTACCTGTAACCCTCTACGGCACTCCAGGGTGGTACCAGTAGTCCCACCTGGTGCTCCTGGGTGGTACCTGTAACCCTCTACGGCACTCCGGGGTGGTTCCAGTACTCCCACCAGGTACTCCGGGTAGTGCCCGTAACCCTCATCGGTTCTCTGGGGTGGTACCAGTACCCGCAACCGGCGCACCGGGGTGGTACCGGTACCACCACTCGGCACTCCGGGGTGGTACCAGTACCCCCACCCAGTACTACAGGGTACAACTGCTGTCCCTACGGGTGCGCGGGGTTATATATGCCCTTACTACGTGACCCTCTGCATTAGGCCCGGTGTCCCTACCCGACGTTCCGGGATAGAACCTGTTCCCCCAACAATACTATGGGGTTGGACCGGAAACCTTTGTGATGCGCCGGAGTTCACCTGTTGTCCCTACGGGTGCGCTTTCTTACACCCGGCCTCCCTTCCTGAGCCCCCTGGGTAGGCCTGGTATCCCTACCTGGTGCACCTGCTTAAGCCTGGCGTCCCTTCCCGACGCTCCGGGGTAGTTCCGGTACCCCCACCTGGTGCTCCCGGGTGGTACCTGTAACCCTCTACGGTACTCCGGTGTGGTTCCAGTACTCCCACCAGGTACTCCGGGGTAGTACCCGTAACCCTCATCGGTACTCCGGGCTGGTACCAGTACCCGCAACCGGCGCTCCGGGGTGGTACCGGTACCAGCACTCGGCACTCCGGGGTGGTACCAGTACCCCCACCCAGTACTACAGGGTACAACTGCTGTCCCTACGGGCGCGCGGTCTTACACCCGCCCTTACTACCTGACCCTGCGCGTTAGGCCCGGTGTCCCTACCCGACGTTCCGGGATAGAACCTGTTGCCCCAACGGTACTATGGGCTTGTACGGGAAACCTTTGTGATGCGCCGGAGTTCACCTGTTGTCCCTACGGGCGCGCCCTGTTAGACCCGGCCTCCCTTCCTGAGCCCCCAAGGTAGGCCTGGTATCCCTACCTGGTGCACCTGCTGAAGCCTGGCGTCCCTTTCCGACGCTCCGGGGTAGTACCGGTACCCCCACCTGGTGCTCCTGGGTGGTACCTGTAACCCTCTACGGCACTCCGGGGTGGTACCAGTACTCCCACCAGGTACTCCGGGTAGTACCCGTAACCCTCATCGGTACTCCGGGGTGGTACCAGTACCCGCAACCGGCGCTCCGGGGTGGTACCGGTAGCACCACTCGGCACTCCGGGGTGGTACCAGTACCCCCACCCAGTACTACAGGGTACAACTGCTGTTCCTACAGGTGCGCAGGGTTAGACTCGCCCTTACTACCTGACCCTCTGCATTTTAGGCCTGGTGTCCCTACCCGACGTTCCGGGATAGAACCTGTTCCCCCAACAGTACTATGGGGTTGTAGCGGAAACCTTTGTGATGCGCCGGAGTTCACCTGTTGTCCCTACGGGCGCGCCCTGTTAGACCCGGCCTCCCTTCCTGAGCCCCCAGGGTAGACCTGGTATCCCTACCTGCTGCACCTGCTTAAGCCTGGCGTCCCTTCCCGACGCTCCGGGGTAGTACTGGTACCCCCACCTGGTGCTCCTGGGTGGTACCTGTAACCCTCTACGGTACTCCGGTGTGGTACCAGTACTCCCACCAGGTACTCCGGGGTAGTACCCGTAACCCTCATCGGTACTCCGGGGTGGTACCAGTACCCGCAACCGGCGCTCCGGCGTAGTACCGGTACCACCACTCGGCACTCCGGGGTGGTACCAGTACCCCCACCCAGTACTACAGGGTACAACTGCTGTCCCTACGGGCGAGCGGGGTTACACCCGCCCTTACTACCTGACCCTGCGCATTAGGCCCGGTGTCCCTACCCGACGTTCCGGGATAGAACCTGTTCCTCCAACAGTACTATGGGCTTGTACCGGAAACCTTTGTGATGTGCCGGAGTTCACCTCTTAACCCTACGGGGGCGCCCTCTTACACCCAGCCTCCCTTCCTGACCCCCCAGGGTAGGCCTGGTATCCCTACCTGGTGCACCTGCTTAAGCCTGGCGTCCCTTCCCGACGCTCCGGGGTAGTACCGGTACCCCCACCTGCTGCTCCTGGGTGGTACCTGTAACCCTCTACAGTACTCCGGGGTGTTACCAGTACTCCCACCCGATACTCCAGGGTAGTACCCGTAACCCTCATCGGTTCTCCGGGGTGGTACCAGTACCCGCAACCGGCGCTCCGGGGTGGTACCGGTACCACCACTCGGCACTCCGGGGTGGTACCAGTGCCCCCACCCAGTACTACAGGGTACAACTGCTGTCGCTACGGGCCCGTGGGGTTAGACTCGCCCTTACTACCTGACCCTGTGCATTAGGCCCGGTGTCCGTACCCGACGTTCTGGGATAGAAACTGTTCCCCCAACAGTACTATGGGCTTGTACCGGAAACCTTTGTGATGCGCCGGAGTTCACCTGTTGTCCCTACAGGCGCGCCCTGTTAGACCCGGCCTCCCTTCCTGAGCCCCCAGGGTAGGCCTGGTATCCCTACCTGGTGCACCTGCTTAAGCCTGGCGTCCCTTCCCGACGCTCCGCGGTAGTACCGGTACCCCCACCTGGTGCTCCCGTGTGGTACCTGTAACCCTCTACGGCACTCCAGGGTGGTACCAGTACTCCCACCAGGTACTCCGGGTAGTGCCCGTAACCCTCATCGGTTCTCCGGGGTGGTACCAGTACCCGCAACCGGCGCTCCGGGGTGGTACCGGTACCACCACTCGGCACTCCGGGGTGGTACCAGTACCCCCACCCAGTACTACAGGGTACAACTGCTGTTCCTACAGGTGCTCAGGGTTAGACTCGCCCTTACTATGTGACCCTCTGCATTAGGCCCGGTGTCCCTACCCGACGTTCCGGGATAGAACCTGTTCCCCCAACAGTACTATGGGCTTGTACCGGAAACCTTTGTGATATGCCGGAGTTCACCTGTTGTCCCTACGGGCGCGCCCTCTTACACCCGGCCTCCCTTCCTGAGCTCCCAGGGTAGGTCTGGAATGCCTACCTGGTGCACCTGCTTAAGCCTGGCGTCCCTTCCTGACGCTCCGGGGTAGTACCGGTACCCCCACCTGGTGCTCCTGGGTGGTACCTGTAACCCTCTATGGCACTCCGGGGTGGTACCAGTACTCCCACCAGGTACTCCGGGTAGTGCCCGTAACCCTCATTGGATCTCCCGGGTGGTAACAGTACCCGCAACCGGCGCTCCGGGGTGGTACCGGTACCACCACTCGGCACTCCGGGGTGGTACCAGTACCCCCACCCAGTACTACAGGGTACAACTGCTGTCGCTACGGGCGCGTGGGGTTAGACTCGCCCTTACTACCTGACCCTGTGCATTAGGCCCGGTGTCCGTACCCAACGTTCTGGGATAGAAACTGTTCCCCCAACAGTACTATGGGCTTCTAGCGGAAACCTTTGTGATGCGCCGGAGTTCACCTGTTGTCCCTACGGGTGCCCCCTTTTAGACCCGGCCTCCCTTCCTGACTCCCCAGGGTAGGCCTGGTATCCCTACCTGGTCCACCTGCTTAAGCCTGGCATCCCTTCCTGACGCTCCGCGGTAGTACCGGTACCCCCACCTGGTGCTCCTGGGTGGTACCTGTATCCCTCTACGGCACTCCGGGGTGGTTCCAGTACTCCCACCCGGTACTCCGGGGTAGTACCCGTAACCCTCATCGGTTCTCCGGGGTGGTACCAGTACCCGCAACCGGCACTCTGGGGTGGTACCGGTACCACCACTCGGCACTCCGGGCTGGTACCAGTACCCCCACCCAGTATTACAGGGCACAACTGCTGTCCCTACGGGCGAGCGGGGTTACACCCGCCCTTTCTACCTGACCCTCCGCGTTAGGCCCGGTGTCCCTACCCGACGTTCCGGGATAGAACCTGTTCCCCCAACAGTACTATGGGCTTGTACCGGAAACCTTTGTGATGTGCCGGAGTTCACCTGTTGTCCATACGGGCGCGCCCTCTTACACCCGGCCTCCCTTCCTGAGCCCCCAGGGTAGGTCTGGTTTCCCTACCTGGTGCACCTGCTTAAGCCTGGCGTCCCTTCCTGACGCTCTGCGGTAGTACCGGTACCACCACTTGGTGCTCCTGGGTGGTACCTGTAACCCTCTATGGTACTCCGGGGTGGTTCCAGTACTCCCACCAGGTACTCTGGGTAGTACCCGTAACCCTCATCGGTACTCTGGGGTGGTACCAGTACCCGCAACCGGCGCTCCGGGGTGGTACCGGTACCACCACTCGGCACTCCGGGGTGGTACCAGTACCCCCACCCAGTATTACAGGGTACAACTGCTGTCCCTACGGGCGAGCGGGGTTACACCCGCCCTTACTACCTGACCCTGCGCATTAGGCCCGGTGTCCCTACCCGACGTTCCGGGATAGAACCTGTTCCCCCAACAGTACTATGGGGTTGTAGCGGAAACCTTTGTGATGTGCCGGAGTTCACCTGTTGTCCCTAGGGGCGCGCCCTTTTAGACCCGGCCTCCCTTCCGGAGCCCCCAGGGTAGGCCTGGTATCCCGACCTGGTGCACCTGCTTAAGCCTGGCGTCCCTTCCCGACGCTCCGCGGTAGTACCGGTACCCCCACCTGGTGCTCCCGTGTGGTACCTGTAACCCTCTACGGCACTCCAGGGTGGTACCAGTACTCCCACCCGGTACTCCGGGTAGTACCCGTAACCCTCATCGGTTCTCCGGGGTGGTACCAGTACCCGCAACCGGCGCTCCGGGGTGGTACCGGTACCACCACTCCGCACTCCGGGGTGGTACCAGTACCCCCACCCAGTACTACAGGGTATAACTGCTGTCCCTACGGGCGCGCGGGGTTAGACTCGCCCTTACTACCTGACCCTGTGCATTAGGCCTGGTGTCCCTACCTGACGTTCCGGGATAGAACCTGTTCCCCCAACAGTACTATGGGCTTGTACCGGAAACCTTTGTGATGCGCTGGAGTTCACCTGTTTTCCCTACGGGCGCGCCCTGTTAGACCCGGCCTCCCTTCCTGAGCCCCCAGGGTAGGCCTGGTATCCCTACCTGGTGCACCTGCTTAAGCCTGGCGTCCCTTCCCGACGCTCCGGGGTAGTACCGGTACCACCACCTGGTGCTCCTGGGTGGTACCTGTAACACTCTATGGCACTCCGCGTTGGTACCAGTACTCCCACCAGGTACTCCGGGGTAGTACCCGTAACCCTCATCAGTACTCCGGGGTGGTACCAGTACCCGCAACCGGCGCTCCGGGGTGGTACCGGTACCACCACTCGGCACTCCGGGGTGGTACCAGTACCCCCACCCAGTACTACAGGGTACAACTGCTGTCCCTACGGGCGCGCGGGGTTAGACTCGCCCTTACTACCTGACCCTGTGCATTAGGCCTGGTGTCCCTACCTGACGTTCCGGGATAGAACCTGTTCCCCCAACAGTACTATGGGCTTATAGCGGAAATCTTTGTGATGCGCCGGAGTTCACCTGTTGTCCCTAGGGGCGCGCCCTGTTAGACCCGGCCTCCCTTCCTGAGCCCCCAGGGTAGGCCTGGTATCCCTACCTGGTGCACCTGCTTAAGCCTGGCGTCCCTTCCCGACGCTCCGGGGTAGTACCGGTACCCCCACCTGGTGCTCCTGGGTGGTACCTGTAACCCTCTACAGTACTCCGGGGTGTTACCAGTACTCCCACCCGATACTCCGGGGTAGTACCCGTAACCCTCATCGGTTCTCCGGGGTGGTACCAGTACCCGCAACCGGCGCTCCGGGGTGGTACCGGTACCACCACTCGGCACTCCGGGGTGGTACCAGTACCCCCACCCAGTACTACAGGGTACAACTGCTGTCGCTACGGGCGCGTGGGGTTAGACTCGCCCTTACTACCTGACCCTGTGCATTAGGCCCGGTGTCCGTACCCGACGTTCTGGGATAGAAACTGTTCCCCCAACAGTACTATGGGCTTGTACCGGAAACCTTTGTGATGCGCCGGAGTTCACCTGTTGTCCCTACGGGTGCCCCCTTTTAGGCCCGGCCTCCCTTCCTGACCCCCCAGGGTAGGCCTGGTATCCCTACCTGGTGCACCTGCTTAAGCCTGGCGTCCCTTCCCGATGCTCCGTGGTAGTACCGGTACCCCCACCTGGTGCTCCTGGGTGGTACCTGTAACCCTCTACAGTACTCCGGGGTGTTACCAGTACTCCCACCCGATACTCCGGGGTAGTACCCGTAACCCTCATCGGTTCTCCGGGGTGGTACCAGTACCCGCAACCGGCGCTCCGGGGTGGTACCGGTACCACCACTCGGCACTCCGGGGTGGTACCAGTACCCCCACCCAGTACTACAGGGTACAACTGCTGTCGCTACGGGCGCGTGGGGTTAGACTCGCCCTTACTACCTGACCCTGTGCATTAGGCCCGGTGTCCGTACCCGACGTTCTGGGATAGAAACTGTTCCCCCAACAGTACTATGGGCTTGTACCGGAAACCTTTGTGATGCGCCGGAGTTCACCTGTTGTCCCTACGGGTGCCCCCTTTTAGGCCCGGCCTCCCTTCCTGACCCCCCAGGGTAGGCCTGGTATCCCTACCTGGTGCACCTGCTTAAGCCTGGCATCCCTTCCTGACGCTCCGCGGTAGTACCGGTACCCCCACCTGGTGCTCCTGGGTGGTACCTGTAACCCTCTATGGCACTCCGGGGTGGTACCAGTACTCCCACCCGATATTCCGGGGTAGTACCCGTAACCCTCATCGGTTCTCCGGGGTGGTACCAGTACCCGCAACCGGCGCTCCGGGGTGGTACCGGTACCACCACTCGGCACTCCGGGCTGGTACCAGTACCCCCACCCAGTACTACAGGGTACAACTGCTGTTCCTACAGGTGCTCAGGGTTAGACTCGCCCTTACTATGTGACCCTCTGCATTAGGCCCGGTGTCCCTACCCGACATTCCGGGATAGAACCTGTTCCCCCAACAGTACTATGGGCTTGTACCGGAAACCTTTGTGATATGCCGGAGTTCACCTGTTGTCCCTACGGGCGCGCCCTCTTACACCCGGCCTCCCTTCCTGAGCTCCCAGGGTAGGTCTGGAATGCCTACCTGGTGCACCTGCTTAAGCCTGGCGTCCCTTCCTGACGCTCCGGGGTAGTACCGGTACCCCCACCTGGTGCTCCTGGGTGGTACCTGTAACCCTCTATGGCACTCCGGGGTGGTACCAGTACTCCCACCAGGTACTCCGGGTAGTGCCCGTAACCCTCATTGGATCTCCCGGGTGGTAACAGTACCCGCAACCGGCGCTCCGGGGTGGTACCGGTACCACCACTCGGCACTCCGGGGTGGTACCAGTACCCCCACCCAGTACTACAGGGTACAACTGCTGTCGCTACGGGCGCGTGGGGTTAGACTCGCCCTTACTACCTGACCCTGTGCATTAGGCCCGGTGTCCGTACCCAACGTTCTGGGATAGAAACTGTTCCCCCAACAGTACTATGGGCTTCTAGCGGAAACCTTTGTGATGCGCCGGAGTTCACCTGTTGTCCCTACGGGTGCCCCCTTTTAGACCCGGCCTCCCTTCCTGACTCCCCAGGGTAGGCCTGGTATCCCTACCTGGTCCACCTGCTTAAGCCTGGCATCCCTTCCTGACGCTCCGCGGTAGTACCGGTACCCCCACCTGGTGCTCCTGGGTGGTACCTGTATCCCTCTACGGCACTCCGGGGTGGTTCCAGTACTCCCACCCGGTACTCCGGGGTAGTACCCGTAACCCTCATCGGTTCTCCGGGGTGGTACCAGTACCCGCAACCGGCACTCTGGGGTGGTACCGGTACCACCACTCGGCACTCCGGGCTGGTACCAGTACCCCCACCCAGTATTACAGGGCACAACTGCTGTCCCTACGGGCGAGCGGGGTTACACCCGCCCTTTCTACCTGACCCTCCGCGTTAGGCCCGGTGTCCCTACCCGACGTTCCGGGATAGAACCTGTTCCCCCAACAGTACTATGGGCTTGTACCGGAAACCTTTGTGATGTGCCGGAGTTCACCTGTTGTCCATACGGGCGCGCCCTCTTACACCCGGCCTCCCTTCCTGAGCCCCCAGGGTAGGTCTGGTTTCCCTACCTGGTGCACCTGCTTAAGCCTGGCGTCCCTTCCTGACGCTCTGCGGTAGTACCGGTACCACCACTTGGTGCTCCTGGGTGGTACCTGTAACCCTCTATGGTACTCCGGGGTGGTTCCAGTACTCCCACCAGGTACTCTGGGTAGTACCCGTAACCCTCATCGGTACTCTGGGGTGGTACCAGTACCCGCAACCGGCGCTCCGGGGTGGTACCGGTACCACCACTCGGCACTCCGGGGTGGTACCAGTACCCCCACCCAGTATTACAGGGTACAACTGCTGTCCCTACGGGCGAGCGGGGTTACACCCGCCCTTACTACCTGACCCTGCGCATTAGGCCCGGTGTCCCTACCCGACGTTCCGGGATAGAACCTGTTCCCCCAACAGTACTATGGGGTTGTAGCGGAAACCTTTGTGATGTGCCGGAGTTCACCTGTTGTCCCTAGGGGCGCGCCCTTTTAGACCCGGCCTCCCTTCCGGAGCCCCCAGGGTAGGCCTGGTATCCCGACCTGGTGCACCTGCTTAAGCCTGGCGTCCCTTCCCGACGCTCCGCGGTAGTACCGGTACCCCCACCTGGTGCTCCCGTGTGGTACCTGTAACCCTCTACGGCACTCCAGGGTGGTACCAGTACTCCCACCCGGTACTCCGGGTAGTACCCGTAACCCTCATCGGTTCTCCGGGGTGGTACCAGTACCCGCAACCGGCGCTCCGGGGTGGTACCGGTACCACCACTCCGCACTCCGGGGTGGTACCAGTACCCCCACCCAGTACTACAGGGTATAACTGCTGTCCCTACGGGCGCGCGGGGTTAGACTCGCCCTTACTACCTGACCCTGTGCATTAGGCCTGGTGTCCCTACCTGACGTTCCGGGATAGAACCTGTTCCCCCAACAGTACTATGGGCTTGTACCGGAAACCTTTGTGATGCGCTGGAGTTCACCTGTTTTCCCTACGGGCGCGCCCTGTTAGACCCGGCCTCCCTTCCTGAGCCCCCAGGGTAGGCCTGGTATCCCTACCTGGTGCACCTGCTTAAGCCTGGCGTCCCTTCCCGACGCTCCGGGGTAGTACCGGTACCACCACCTGGTGCTCCTGGGTGGTACCTGTAACACTCTATGGCACTCCGCGTTGGTACCAGTACTCCCACCAGGTACTCCGGGGTAGTACCCGTAACCCTCATCAGTACTCCGGGGTGGTACCAGTACCCGCAACCGGCGCTCCGGGGTGGTACCGGTACCACCACTCGGCACTCCGGGGTGGTACCAGTACCCCCACCCAGTACTACAGGGTACAACTGCTGTCCCTACGGGCGCGCGGGGTTAGACTCGCCCTTACTACCTGACCCTGTGCATTAGGCCTGGTGTCCCTACCTGACGTTCCGGGATAGAACCTGTTCCCCCAACAGTACTATGGGCTTATAGCGGAAATCTTTGTGATGCGCCGGAGTTCACCTGTTGTCCCTAGGGGCGCGCCCTGTTAGACCCGGCCTCCCTTCCTGAGCCCCCAGGGTAGGCCTGGTATCCCTACCTGGTGCACCTGCTTAAGCCTGGCGTCCCTTCCCGACGCTCCGGGGTAGTACCGGTACCCCCACCTGGTGCTCCTGGGTGGTACCTGTAACCCTCTACAGTACTCCGGGGTGTTACCAGTACTCCCACCCGATACTCCGGGGTAGTACCCGTAACCCTCATCGGTTCTCCGGGGTGGTACCAGTACCCGCAACCGGCGCTCCGGGGTGGTACCGGTACCACCACTCGGCACTCCGGGGTGGTACCAGTACCCCCACCCAGTACTACAGGGTACAACTGCTGTCGCTACGGGCGCGTGGGGTTAGACTCGCCCTTACTACCTGACCCTGTGCATTAGGCCCGGTGTCCGTACCCGACGTTCTGGGATAGAAACTGTTCCCCCAACAGTACTATGGGCTTGTACCGGAAACCTTTGTGATGCGCCGGAGTTCACCTGTTGTCCCTACGGGTGCCCCCTTTTAGGCCCGGCCTCCCTTCCTGACCCCCCAGGGTAGGCCTGGTATCCCTACCTGGTGCACCTGCTTAAGCCTGGCGTCCCTTCCCGATGCTCCGTGGTAGTACCGGTACCCCCACCTGGTGCTCCTGGGTGGTACCTGTAACCCTCTACAGTACTCCGGGGTGTTACCAGTACTCCCACCCGATACTCCGGGGTAGTACCCGTAACCCTCATCGGTTCTCCGGGGTGGTACCAGTACCCGCAACCGGCGCTCCGGGGTGGTACCGGTACCACCACTCGGCACTCCGGGGTGGTACCAGTACCCCCACCCAGTACTACAGGGTACAACTGCTGTCGCTACGGGCGCGTGGGGTTAGACTCGCCCTTACTACCTGACCCTGTGCATTAGGCCCGGTGTCCGTACCCGACGTTCTGGGATAGAAACTGTTCCCCCAACAGTACTATGGGCTTGTACCGGAAACCTTTGTGATGCGCCGGAGTTCACCTGTTGTCCCTACGGGTGCCCCCTTTTAGGCCCGGCCTCCCTTCCTGACCCCCCAGGGTAGGCCTGGTATCCCTACCTGGTGCACCTGCTTAAGCCTGGCATCCCTTCCTGACGCTCCGCGGTAGTACCGGTACCCCCACCTGGTGCTCCTGGGTGGTACCTGTAACCCTCTATGGCACTCCGGGGTGGTACCAGTACTCCCACCCGATATTCCGGGGTAGTACCCGTAACCCTCATCGGTTCTCCGGGGTGGTACCAGTACCCGCAACCGGCGCTCCGGGGTGGTACCGGTACCACCACTCGGCACTCCGGGCTGGTACCAGTACCCCCACCCAGTACTACAGGGTACAACTGCTGTTCCTACAGGTGCTCAGGGTTAGACTCGCCCTTACTATGTGACCCTCTGCATTAGGCCCGGTGTCCCTACCCGACATTCCGGGATAGAACCTGTTCCCCCAACAGTACTATGGGCTTGTACCGGAAACCTTTGTGATATGCCGGAGTTCACCTGTTGTCCCTACGGGCGCGCCCTCTTACACCCGGCCTCCCTTCCTGAGCTCCCAGGGTAGGTCTGGAATGCCTACCTGGTGCACCTGCTTAAGCCTGGCGTCCCTTCCTGACGCTCCGGGGTAGTACCGGTACCCCCACCTGGTGCTCCTGGGTGGTACCTGTAACCCTCTATGGCACTCCGGGGTGGTACCAGTACTCCCACCAGGTACTCCGGGTAGTGCCCGTAACCCTCATTGGATCTCCCGGGTGGTAACAGTACCCGCAACCGGCGCTCCGGGGTGGTACCGGTACCACCACTCGGCACTCCGGGGTGGTACCAGTACCCCCACCCAGTACTACAGGGTACAACTGCTGTCGCTACGGGCGCGTGGGGTTAGACTCGCCCTTACTACCTGACCCTGTGCATTAGGCCCGGTGTCCGTACCCAACGTTCTGGGATAGAAACTGTTCCCCCAACAGTACTATGGGCTTGTACCGGAAACCTTTGTGATGCGCCGGAGTTCACCTGTTGTCCCTACGGGTGCCCCCTTTTAGACCCGGCCTCCCTTCCTGACTCCCCAGGGTAGGCCTGGTATCCCTACCTGGTCCACCTGCTTAAGCCTGGCATCCCTTCCTGACGCTCCGCGGTAGTACCGGTACCCCCACCTGGTGCTCCTGGGTGGTACCTGTATCCCTCTACGGCACTCCGGGGTGGTTCCAGTACTCCCACCCGGTACTCCGGGGTAGTACCCGTAACCCTCATCGGTTCTCCGGGGTGGTACCAGTACCCGCAACCGGCACTCTGGGGTGGTACCGGTACCACCACTCGGCACTCCGGGCTGGTACCAGTACCCCCACCCAGTATTACAGGGCACAACTGCTGTCCCTACGGGCGAGCGGGGTTACACCCGCCCTTTCTACCTGACCCTCCGCGTTAGGCCCGGTGTCCCTACCCGACGTTCCGGGATAGAACCTGTTCCCCCAACAGTACTATGGGCTTGTACCGGAAACCTTTGTGATGTGCCGGAGTTCACCTGTTGTCCCTACGGGCGCGCCCTCTTACACCCGGCCTCCCTTCCTGAGCCCCCAGAGTAGGTCTGGTTTCCCTACCTGGTGCACCTGCTTAAGCCTGGCGTCCCTTCCTGACGCTCTGCGGTAGTACCGGTACCACCACTTGGTGCTCCTGGGTGGTACCTGTAACCCTCTATGGTACTCCGGGGTGGTTCCAGTACTCCCACCAGGTACTCTGGGTAGTACCCGTAACCCTCATCGGTACTCTGGGGTGGTACCAGTACCCGCAACCGGCGCTCCGGGGTGGTACCGGTACCACCACTCGGCACTCCGGGGTGGTACCAGTACCCCCACCCAGTATTACAGGGTACAACTGCTGTCCCTACGGGCGAGCGGGGTTACACCCGCCCTTACTACCTGACCCTGCGCATTAGGCCCGGTGTCCCTACCCGACGTTCCGGGATAGAACCTGTTCCCCCAACAGTACTATGGGGTTGTAGCGGAAACCTTTGTGATGTGCCGGAGTTCACCTGTTGTCCCTAGGGGCGCGCCCTTTTAGACCCGGCCTCCCTTCCGGAGCCCCCAGGGTAGGCCTGGTATCCCGACCTGGTGCACCTGCTTAAGCCTGGCGTCCCTTCCCGACGCTCCTCGGTAGTACCGGTACCCCCACCTGGTGCTCCCGTGTGGTACCTGTAACCCTCTACGGCACTCCAGGGTGGTACCAGTACTCCCACCCGGTACTCCGGGGTAGTACCCGTAACCCTCATCGGTTCTCCGGGGTGGTACCAGTACCCGCAACCGGCGCTCCGGGGTGGTACCGGTACCACCACTCCGCACTCCGGGGTGGTACCAGTACCCCCACCCAGTACTACAGGGTATAACTGCTGTCCCTACGGGCGCGCGGGGTTAGACTCGCCCTTACTACCTGACCCTGTGCATTAGGCCTGGTGTCCCTACCTGACGTTCCGGGATAGAACCTGTTCCCCCAACAGTACTATGGGCTTGTACCGGAAACCTTTGTGATGCGCTGGAGTTCACCTGTTTTCCCTACGGGCGCGCCCTGTTAGACCCGGCCTCCCTTCCTGAGCCCCCAGGGTAGGCCTGGTATCCCTACCTGGTGCACCTGCTTAAGCCTGGCGTCCCTTCCCGACGCTCCGGGGTAGTACCGGTACCACCACCTGGTGCTCCTGGGTGGTACCTGTAACACTCTATGGCACTCCGCGTTGGTACCAGTACTCCCACCAGGTACTCCGGGGTAGTACCCGTAACCCTCATCAGTACTCCGGGGTGGTACCAGTACCCGCAACCGGCGCTCCGGGGTGGTACCGGTACCACCACTCGGCACTCCGGGGTGGTACCAGTACCCCCACCCAGTACTACAGGGTACAACTGCTGTCCCTACGGGCGCGCGGGGTTAGACTCGCCCTTACTACCTGACCCTGTGCATTAGGCCTGGTGTCCCTACCTGACGTTCCGGGATAGAACCTGTTCCCCCAACAGTACTATGGGCTTATAGCGGAAATCTTTGTGATGCGCCGGAGTTCACCTGTTGTCCCTAGGGGCGCGCCCTGTTAGACCCGGCCTCCCTTCCTGAGCCCCCAGGGTAGGCCTGGTATCCCTACCTGGTGCACCTGCTTAAGCCTGGCGTCCCTTCCCGACGCTCCGGGGTAGTACCGGTACCCCCACCTGGTGCTCCTGGGTGGTACCTGTAACCCTCTACAGTACTCCGGGGTGTTACCAGTACTCCCACCCGATACTCCGGGGTAGTACCCGTAACCCTCATCGGTTCTCCGGGGTGGTACCAGTACCCGCAACCGGCGCTCCGGGGTGGTACCGGTACCACCACTCGGCACTCCGGGGTGGTACCAGTACCCCCACCCAGTACTACAGGGTACAACTGCTGTCGCTACGGGCGCGTGGGGTTAGACTCGCCCTTACTACCTGACCCTGTGCATTAGGCCCGGTGTCCGTACCCGACGTTCTGGGATAGAAACTGTTCCCCCAACAGTACTATGGGCTTGTACCGGAAACCTTTGTGATGCGCCGGAGTTCACCTGTTGTCCCTACGGGTGCCCCCTTTTAGGCCCGGCCTCCCTTCCTGACCCCCCAGGGTAGGCCTGGTATCCCTACCTGGTGCACCTGCTTAAGCCTGGCGTCCCTTCCCGACGCTCCGCGGTAGTACCGGTACCCCCACCTGGTGCTCCTGGGTGGTACCTGTAACCCTCTACAGTACTCCGGGGTGTTACCAGTACTCCCACCCGATACTCCGGGGTAGTACCCGTAACCCTCATCGGTTCTCCGGGGTGGTACCAGTACCCGCAACCGGCGCTCCGGGGTGGTACCGGTACCACCACTCGGCACTCCGGGGTGGTACCAGTACCCCCACCCAGTACTACAGGGTACAACTGCTGTCGCTACGGGCGCGTGGGGTTAGACTCGCCCTTACTACCTGACCCTGTGCATTAGGCCCGGTGTCCGTACCCGACGTTCTGGGATAGAAACTGTTCCCCCAACAGTACTATGGGCTTGTACCGGAAACCTTTGTGATGCGCCGGAGTTCACCTGTTGTCCCTACGGGTGCCCCCTTTTAGGCCCGGCCTCCCTTCCTGACCCCCCAGGGTAGGCCTGGTATCCCTACCTGGTGCACCTGCTTAAGCCTGGCATCCCTTCCTGACGCTCCGCGGTAGTACCGGTACCCCCACCTGGTGCTCCTGGGTGGTACCTGTAACCCTCTATGGCACTCCGGGGTGGTACCAGTACTCCCACCCGATATTCCGGGGTAGTACCCGTAACCCTCATCGGTTGTCCGGGGTGGTACCAGTACCCGCAACCGGCGCTCCGGGGTGGTACCGGTACCACCACTCGGCACTCCGGGGTGGTACCAGTACCCCCACCCAGTACTACAGGGTACAACTGCTGTCGCTACGGGCGCGTGGGGTTAGACTCGCCCTTACTACCTGACCCTGTGCATTAGGCCCGGTGTCCGTACCCGACGTTCTGGGATAGAAACTGTTCCCCCAACAGTACTATGGGCTTGTACCGGAAACCTTTGTGATGCGCCGGAGTTCACCTGTTGTCCCTACGGGTGCCCCCTTTTAGGCCCGGCCTCCCTTCCTGACCCCCCAGGGTAGGCCTGGTATCCCTACCTGGTGCACCTGCTTAAGCCTGGCGTCCCTTCCCGACGCTCCGGGGTAGTACCGGTACCCCCACCTGGTGCTCCTGGGTGGTACCTGTAACCCTCTATGGCACTCCGGTGTGTTACCAGTACTCCCACCAGGTACTCCGGGTAGTGCCCGTAACCCTCATTGGTTCTCCCGGGTGGTACCAGTACCCGCAACCGGCGCTCCGGGGTGGTACCGGTACCACCACTCGGCACTCCGGGGTGGTACCAGTACCCCCACCCAGTACTACAGGGTACAACTGCTGTCCCTACGGGCGAGCGGGGTTACACCCGCCCTTACTACCTGACCCTGTGCATTAGGCCCGGTGTCCCTACCCGACGTTCTGGGATTGAACCGGTTCCCCCAACAGTACTATGGGCTTGTAGCGGATACCTTTGTGATGCGCCGGAGTTCACCTGTTGTCCCTACGGGCATGCCCTGTTAGGCCCGGCCTCCCTTCCTGACCGCCCAGGGTAGGCCTGGTATCCCTACCTGGTGCACCTGCTTAAGCCTGGCGTCCCTTCCCGACGCTCCGGGGTAGTACCGGTACCCCCACCTGGTGCTCCTGGGTGGTACCTGTAACCCTCTACGGCACTCCGGGGTGGTGCCAGTACTCCCACAGGTACTCCGGGTAGTACCCGTAACCCTCATTGGTACTCCCGGGTGGTACCAGTACCCCCACCCAGTACTTCAGGGTACAACTGCTGTCCCTACGGGCGAGCGGGGTTAGACTCGCCCTTACTACCTGACCCTCTGCATTAGGCCCGGTGTCCCTCCCCGACGTTCCGGGATAGAACCTGTTCCCCCAACCGTACTATGGGGTTGTACCGGAAACCTTTGTGATGCGCCGGAGTTCACCTGTTGTCCCTACGGGCGCGCCCTGTTAGACCCGGCCTCCCTTCCTGAGCCCCCAGGGTAGGCCTGGTATCCCTACCTGGTGCACCTGCTTCAGCCTGGCGTCCCTTCCCGATGCTCCGGGGTAGTACCGGTACCCCCACCTGGTGCTCCTGAGTGGTACCTGTAACCCTCGTTGGTACTCCGGGTTGGTACCAGTACCCACAGCCGGCGCTGCGGGGTAGTACCGTTACCACCACTCGGCACTCCGGGCTGGTACCAGTACCCCCACCCAGTACTACAGGGTACAACTGCTGTCCCTACGTGCGCGCTGTGTTACACCCTCCCTTTCTACCTGACCCTCCGCGTTAGGCCCAGTGTCCCTACCCGACGTTCTGGGATAGAACCTGTTCCCCCAACAATACTATGGGCTTGTACCGGAAACCTTTTTGATGCGCCGGAGTTCACCTGTTGTCCCTACGGGCGCGCCCTCTTACACCCGGCCTCCCTTCCTGAGCCCCCAGGGTAGGCCTGGTATCCCTACCTGGTGCACCTGTTAAGCCTGGCGTCCCTTCCCGACGCTCTGCGGTAGTACCGGTACCCCCACCTGGTGTTCCTGGGTGGTACCTGTAACCCTCTACGGTACTCCGGGGTGGTTCCAGTACTCCCACCAGGTACTCCGGGGTAGCACCCGTAACCCTCATCGGTACTCCGGGGTGGTACCAGTACCCGCAACCGGCGCTCCGGGGTGGTACCGGTACCACCACTCGGCACTCCGGGCTGGTACCAGTACCCCCACCCAGTACTACAGGGTACAACTGCTGTTCCTACAGGTGCGCAGGGTTAGACTCGCCCTTACTATGTGACCCTCTGCATTAGGCCCGGTGTCCCTACCCGACGTTCCGGGATAGAACCTGTTCCCCCAACAGTACTATGGGCTTGTACCGGAAACCTTTGTGATGTGCCGGAGTTCACCTGTTGTCCCTACGGGCGCGCCCTCTTACACCCGGCCTCCCTTCCTGAGCTCCCAGGGTAGGTCTGGAATGCCTACCTGGTGCACCTGCTTAAGCCTGGCGTCCCTTCCCGACGCTCCGGGGTAGTACCGGTACCCCCACCTGGTGCTCCTGGGTGGTACCTGTAACCCTCTATGGCACTCCGGGGTGGTACCAGTACTCCCACCAGGTACTCCGGGTAGTGCCCGTAACCCTCATTGGATCTCCCGGGTGGTAACAGTACCCGCAACCGGCGCTCCGGGGTGGTACCGGTACCACCACTCGGCACTCCGGGGTGGTACCAGTACCCCCACCCAGTACTACAGGGTACAACTGCTGTCGCTACGGGCGCGTGGGGTTAGACTCGCCCTTACTACCTGACCCTGTGCATTAGGCCCGGTGTCCGTACCCGACGTTCTGGGATAGAAACTGTTCCCCCAACAGTACTATGGGCTTGTACCGGAAACCTTTGTGATGCGCCGGAGTTCACCTGTTGTCCCTACGGGTGCCCCCTTTTAGACCCGGCCTCCCTTCCTGACTCCCCAGGGTAGGCCTGGTATCCCTACCTGGTCCACCTGCTTAAGCCTGGCATCCCTTCCTGACGCTCCGCGGTAGTACCGGTACCCCCACCTGGTGCTCCTGGGTGGTACCTGTATCCCTCTACGGCACTCCGGGGTGGTTCCAGTACTCCCACCCGGTACTCCGGGGTAGTACCCGTAACCCTCATCGGTTCTCCGGGGTGGTACCAGTACCCGCAACCGGCACTCTGGGGTGGTACCGGTACCACCACTCGGCACTCCGGGCTGGTACCAGTACCCCCACCCAGTATTACAGGGCACAACTGCTGTCCCTACGGGCGAGCGGGGTTAGACTCGCCCTTACTACCTGACCCTCTGCATTAGGCCCGGTGTCCCTCCCCGACGTTCCGGGATAGAACCTGTTCCCCCAACCGTACTATGGGGTTGTACCGGAAACCTTTGTGATGCGCCGGAGTTCACCTGTTGTCCCTACGGGCGCGCCCTGTTAGACCCGGCCTCCCTTCCTGAGCCCCCAGGGTAGGCCTGGTATCCCTACCTGGTGCACCTGCTTCAGCCTGGCGTCCCTTCCCGATGCTCCGGGGTAGTACCGGTACCCCCACCTGGTGCTCCTGAGTGGTACCTGTAACCCTCGTTGGTACTCCGGGTTGGTACCAGTACCCACAGCCGGCGCTGCGGGGTAGTACCGTTACCACCACTCGGCACTCCGGGCTGGTACCAGTACCCCCACCCAGTACTACAGGGTACAACTGCTGTCCCTACGTGCGCGCTGTGTTACACCCTCCCTTTCTACCTGACCCTCCGCGTTAGGCCCAGTGTCCCTACCCGACGTTTTGGGATAGAACCTGTTCCCCCAACAATACTATGGGCTTGTACCGGAAACCTTTTTGATGCGCCGGAGTTCACCTGTTGTCCCTACGGGCGCGCCCTCTTACACCCGGCCTCCCTTCCTGAGCCCCCAGGGTAGGCCTGGTATCCCTACCTGGTGCACCTGCTTAAGCCTGGCGTCCCTTCCCGACGCTCCGGGGTAGTACCGGTACCCCCACCTGGTGTTCCTGGGTGGTACCTGTAACCCTCTACGGTACTCCGGGGTGGTTCCAGTACTCCCACCAGGTACTCCGGTGTAGCACCCGTAACCCTCATCGGTACTCCGGGGTGGTACCAGTACCCGCAACCGGCGCTCCGGGGTGGTACCGGTACCACCACTCGGCACTCCGGGCTGGTACCAGTACCCCCACCCAGTACTACAGGGTACAACTGCTGTTCCTACAGGTGCGCAGGGTTAGACTCGCCCTTACTATGTGACCCTCTGCATTAGGCCCGGTGTCCCTACCCGACGTTCCGGGATAGAACCTGTTCCCCCAACAGTACTATGGGCTTGTACCGGAAACCTTTGTGATGTGCCGGAGTTCACCTGTTGTCCCTACGGGCGCGCCCTCTTACACCCGGCCTCCCTTCCTGAGCTCCCAGGGTAGGTCTGGAATGCCTACCTGGTGCACCTGCTTAAGCCTGGCGTCCCTTCCCGACGCTCCGGGGTAGTACCGGTACCCCCACCTGGTGCTCCTGGGTGGTACCTGTAACCCTCTATGGCACTCCGGGGTGGTACCAGTACTCCCACCAGGTACTCCGGGTAGTGCCCGTAACCCTCATTGGATCTCCCGGGTGGTAACAGTACCCGCAACCGGCGCTCCGGGGTGGTACCGGTACCACCACTCGGCACTCCGGGGTGGTACCAGTACCCCCACCCAGTACTACAGGGTACAACTGCTGTCGCTACGGGCGCGTGGGGTTAGACTCGCCCTTACTACCTGACCCTGTGCATTAGGCCCGGTGTCCGTACCCGACGTTCTGGGATAGAAACTGTTCCCCCAACAGTACTATGGGCTTGTACCGGAAACCTTTGTGATGCGCCGGAGTTCACCTGTTGTCCCTACGGGTGCCCCCTTTTAGACCCGGCCTCCCTTCCTGACTCCCCAGGGTAGGCCTGGTATCCCTACCTGGTCCACCTCCTTAAGCCTGGCATCCCTTCCTGACGCTCCGCGGTAGTACCGGTACCCCCACCTGGTGCTCCTGGGTGGTACCTGTATCCCTCTACGGCACTCCGGGGTGGTTCCAGTACTCCCACCCGGTACTCCGGGGTAGTACCCGTAACCCTCATCGGTTCTCCGGGGTGGTACCAGTACCCGCAACCGGCACTCTGGGGTGGTACCGGTACCACCACTCGGCACTCCGGGCTGGTACCAGTACCCCCACCCAGTATTACAGGGCACAACTGCTGTCCCTACGGGCGAGCGGGGTTACACCCGCCCTTTCTACCTGACCCTCCGCGTTAGGCCCGGTGTCCCTACCCGACGTTCCGGGATAGAACCTGTTCCCCCAACAGTACTATGGGCTTGTACCGGAAACCTTTGTGATGTGCCGGAGTTCACCTGTTGTCCCTACGGGCGCGCCCTGTTAGACCCGGCCTCCCTTCCTGAGCCCCCAGGGTAGGCCTGGTATCCCTACCTGCTGCACCTGCTTAAGCCTGGCGTCCCTTCCCGACGCTCCGGGGTAGTACCGGTACCCCCACCTGGTGCTCCTGGGTGGTACCTGTAACCGTCTACGGCACTCCGGGGTGGTTCCAGTACTCCCACCAGGTACTCCGGGTAGTACCCGTAACCCTCATCGGTACTCCAGGGTGGTACCTGTACCCGCAACCGGCGCTCCGGGGTGGTACTGGTAGCACCACTCGGCACTCCGGGGTGGTACCAGTACCCCCACCCAGTACTACGGGGTATAACTGCTGTCCCTACGGGCGAGCGGGGTTACACCCGCCCTTTCTACCTGACCCTCTGCATGAGGCCCGGTGTCCCTACCCGACGTTCCAGGATAGAACCTGTTCCCCCAACAGTGCTATGGGCTTGTACCGGAAACCTTTGTGATGCGCCGGAGTTCACCTGTTGTCCCTACGAGCGCACCCTGTTAGACCCGTCCTCCCTTCCTGAGCCCCCAGGGTAGGCCTGGTATCCCTACCTGGTGCACCTGCTGAAGCCTGGCGTCCCTTCCCGACGCTCCGGGGTAGTACCGGTACCCCCACCTGGTGTTCCTGGGTGGTACCTGTAACCCTCTACGGTACTCCGGGGTGGTTCCAGTACTCCCACCAGGTACTCCGGGTAGTGCCCGTAACCCTCATCGGTACTCCGGGGTGGTACCAGTACCCGCAACCGGCGCTCCGGGGTGGTACCGGTACCACCACTCGGCACTCCGGGCTGGTACCAGTACCCCCACCCAGTACTACAGGGTACAACTGCTGTCCCTATGGGCGAGCGGGGTTACACCCGCCCTTTCCACCTGACCCTGCGCGTTAGGCCCGGTGTCCCTACTCGACATTCCGGGATAGAACCTGTTCCCCCAACAGTACTATGGGCTTGTACCGGAAACCTTTTTGATGCACCGGAGTTCACCTGTTGTCCCTACGGGCGCGCCCTCTTACACCCGGCCTCCCTTCCTGAGCCCCCAGGGTAGGCCTGGTATCCCTACCTGGTGCACCTGCTAAAGCCTGGCGTCCCTTCCCGACGCTCCGCGGTAGTACCGGTACCCCCACCTGGTGTTCCTGGGTGGTACCCGTAACCCTCATCAGTACTCCGGGGTGGTACCAGTACCCGCAACCGGCGCTCCGGGGTGGTACTGGAACCACCACTCAGCACTCCGGGGTGGTACCAGTACCCCCACCCAGTACTACAGGGTACAACTGCTGTCCCTACGGGCGCGCGGGGTTAGACTCGCCCTTACTACCTGACCCTCTGCATTAGGCCCGGTGTCCCTACCCGACGTTCCGGGATAGAACCGGTTCCCCCAACAGTACTATGGGCTTGTACCGGAAAACTTTGTGATGCGCCGGAGTTCACCTGTTGTCCCTACGGGCGCGCCCTGTTAGACCCGGCCTCCCTTCCTGAGCCCCCAGGGTAGGCCTGGTATCCCTACCTGGTGCACCTGCTTCAGCCTGGCGTCCCTTCCCGATGCTCCGGGGTAGTACCGGTACCCCCACCTGGTGCTCCTGAGTGGTACCTGTAACCCTCATTGGTACTCCGGGTTGGTACCAGTACCCACAGCCGGCGCTGCGGGGTAGTACCGTTACCACCACTCGGCACTCCGGGCTGGTACCAGTACCCCCACCCAGTACTACAGGGTACAACTGCTGTCCCTACGTGCGCGCTGTGTTACACCCGCCCTTTCTACCTGACCCTCCGCGTTAGGCCCAGTGTCCCTACCCGACGTTCTGGGATAGAACCTGTTCCCCCAACAATACTATGGGCTTGTACCGGAAACCTTTTTGATGCGCCGGAGTTCACCTGTTGTCCCTACGGGCGCGCCCTCTTACACCCGGCCTCCCTTCCTGAGCCCCCAGGGTAGGCCTGGTATCCCTACCTGGTGCACCTGCTGAAGCCTGGCGTCCCTTCCCGACGCTCCGGGGTAGTACCGGTACCCCCACCTGGTGTTCCTGGGTGGTACCTGTAACCCTCTACGGTACTCCGGGGTGGTTCCAGTACTCCCACCAGGTACTCCGGGTAGTGCCCGTAACCCTCATCGGTACTCCGGGGTGGTACCAGTACCCGCAACCAGCGCTCCGGGGTAGTACCGGTACCACCACTCGGCACTCCGGGCTGGTACCAGTACCCCCACCCAGTACTACAGGGTACAACTGCTGTCCCTATGGGCGAGCGGGGTTACACCCGCCCTTTCCACCTGACCCTGCGCGTTAGGCCCGGTGTCCCTACTCGACATTCCGGGATAGAACCTGTTCCCCCAACAGTACTATGGGCTTGTACCGGAAACCTTTTTGATGCACCGGAGTTCACCTGTTGTCCCTACGGGCGCGCCCTCTTACACCCGGCCTCCCTTCCTGAGCCCCCAGGGTAGGCCTGGTATCCCTACCTGGTGCACCTGCTAAAGCCTGGCGTCCCTTCCCGACGCTCCGCGGTAGTACCGGTACCCCCACCTGGTGTTCCTGGGTGGTATCCGTAACCCTCATCAGTACTCCGGGGTGGTACCTGTACCCGCAACCGGCGCTCCGGGGTGGTACTGGAACCACCACTCGGCACTCCGGGGTGGTACCAGTACCCCCACCCAGTACTACAGGGTACAACTGCTGTCCCTACGGGCGCGAGATGTTAGACTCGACCTTACTACCTGACCCTCTGCATTAGGCCCGGTGTCCCTACCCGACGTTCCGGGATAGAACCGGTTCCCCCAACAGTACTATGGGCTTGTACCGGAAAACTTTGTGATGCGCCGGAGTTCACCTGTTGTCCCTACGAGCGCACCCTGATAGACCCGGCCTCCCTTCCTGAGCCCCCAGGGTAGGCCTGGTATCCCTACCTGGTGCACCTGCTTAAGCCTGGCATCCCTTCCTGACGCTCCGGGGTAGTACCGGTACCCCCACCTGGTGCTCCTGGGTGGTACCTGTAACCCTCTACGGTACTCCGGGGTGGTACCAGTACTCCCACCAGGTACTCCGGGTAGTACCCGTAACCCTCATCGGTACTCCGGGGTGGTACCAGTACCCGCAACCGGCGCTCCGGGGTGGTACTGGTACCACCACTCGGCACTCCGGGGTGGTACCAGTACCCCCACCCAGTACTACAGGGTACAACTGCTGTCCCTACGGGCGAGCGGGGTTACACCCGCCCTTACTACCTGACCCTGCGCATTAGGCCCGGTGTCCCTACCCGACGTTCCGGGATAGAACCTGTTCCCCCAACAGTACTATGGGGTTGTAGCGGAAACCTTTGTGATGCGCCGGAGTTCACCTGTTGTCCCTAGGGGCGCGCCCTTTTAGACCCGGCCTCCCTTCCGGAGCCCCCAGGGTAGGCCTGGTATCCCGACCTGGTGCACCTGCTTAAGCCTGGCGTCCCTTCCCGACGCTCCGCGGTAGTACCGGTACCCCCACCTGGTGCTCCCGTGTGGTACCTGTAACCCTCTACGGCACTCCAGGGTGGTACCAGTACTCCCACCCGGTACTCCGGGTAGTACCCGTAACCCTCATCGGTTCTCCGGGGTGGTACCAGTACCCGCAACCGGCGCTCCGGGGTGGTACCGGTACCACCACTCCGCACTCCGGGGTGGTACCAGTACCCCCACCCAGTACTACAGGGTATAACTGCTGTCCCTACGGGCCCGCGGGGTTAGACTCGCCCTTACTACCTGACCCTGTGCATTAGGCCTGGTGTCCCTACCTGACGTTCCGGGATAGAACCTGTTCCCCCAACAGTACTATGGGCTTGTACCGGAAACCTTTGTGATGCGCTGGAGTTCACCTGTTTTCCCTACGGGCGCGCCCTGTTAGACCCGGCCTCCCTTCCTGAGCCCCCAGGGTAGGCCTGGTATCCCTACCTGGTGCACCTGCTTAAGCCTGGCGTCCCTTCCCGACGCTCCGGGGTAGTACCGGTACCACCACCTGGTGCTCCTGGGTGGTACCTGTAACACTCTATGGCACTCCGCGTTGGTACCAGTACTCCCACCAGGTACTCCGGGGTAGTACCCGTAACCCTCATCAGTACTCCGGGGTGGTACCAGTACCCGCAACCGGCGCTCCGGGGTGGTACCGGTACCACCACTCGGCACTCCGGGCTGGTACCAGTACCCCCACCCAGTACTACAGGGTACAACTGCTGTCCCTACGGGCGCGCGGGGTTAGACTCGCCCTTACTACCTGACCCTGTGCATTAGGCCTGGTGTCCCTACCTGACGTTCCGGGATAGAACCTGTTCCCCCAACAGTACTATGGGCTTATAGCGGAAACCTTTGTGATGCGCCGGAGTTCACCTGTTGTCCCTAGGGGCGCGCCCTGTTAGACCCGGCCTCCCTTCCTGAGCCCCCAGGGTAGGCCTGGTATCCCTACCTGGTGCACCTGCTTAAGCCTGGCGTCCCTTCCCGACGCTCCGGGGTAGTACCGGTACCCCCACCTGGTGCTCCTGGGTGGTACCTGTAACCCTCTACAGTACTCCGGGGTGTTACCAGTACTCCCACCCGATACTCCGGGGTAGTACCCGTAACCCTCATCGGTTCTCCGGGGTGGTACCAGTACCCGCAACCGGCGCTCCGGGGTGGTACCGGTACCACCACTCGGCACTCCGGGCTGGTACCAGTACCCCCACCCAGTACTACAGGGTACAACTGCTGTCGCTACGGGCGCGTGGGGTTAGACTCGCCCTTACTACCTGACCCTGTGCATTAGGCCCGGTGTCCGTACCCGACGTTCTGGGATAGAAACTGTTCCCCCAACAGTACTATGGGCTTGTACCGGAAACCTTTGTGATGCGCCGGAGTTCACCTGTTGTCCCTACGGGTGCCCCCTTTTAGGCCCGGCCTCCCTTCCTGACCCCCCAGGGTAGGCCTGGTATCCCTACCTGGTGCACCTGCTTAAGCCTGGCGTCCCTTCCCGACGCTCCGGGGTAGTACCGGTACCCCCACCTGGTGCTCCTGGGTGGTACCTGTAACCCTCTACAGTACTCCGGGGTGTTACCAGTACTCCCACCCGATACTCCGGGGTAGTACCCGTAACCCTCATCGGTTCTCCGGGGTGGTACCAGTACCCGCAACCGGCGCTCCGGGGTGGTACCGGTACCACCACTCGGCACTCCGGGGTGGTACCAGTACCCCCACCCAGTACTACAGGGTACAACTGCTGTCGCTACGGGCGCGTGGTGTTAGACTCGCCCTTACTACCTGACCCTGTGCATTAGGCCCGGTGTCCGTACCCGACGTTCTGGGATAGAAACTGTTCCCCCAACAGTACTATGGGCTTGTACCGGAAACCTTTGTGATGCGCCGGAGTTCACCTGTTGTCCCTACGGGTGCCCCCTTTTAGGCCCGGCCTCCCTTCCTGACCCCCCAGGGTAGGCCTGGTATCCCTACCTGGTGCACCTGCTTAAGCCTGGCGTCCCTTCCCGACGCTCCGGGGTAGTACCGGTACCCCCACCTGGTGCTCCTGGGTGGTACCTGTAACCCTCTACGGCACTCCGGGGTGGTACCACTACTCCCACCCGGTACTCCGGGGTAGTACCCGTAACCCTCATTGGTTCTCCCGGGTGGTACCAGTACCCGCAACCGGCGCTCCGGGGTGGTACCGGTACCACCACTCGGCACTCCGGGGTGGTACCAGTACCCCCACCCAGTACTACAGGGTACAACTGCTGTCCCTACGGGCGAGCGGGGTTACACCCGCCCTTACTACCTGACCCTGTGCATTAGGCCCGGTGTCCCTACCCGACGTTCTGGGATTGAACCGGTTCCCCCAACAGTACTATGGGCTTGTAGCGGATACCTTTGTGATGCGCCGGAGTTCACCTGTTGTCCCTACGGGCATGCCCTGTTAGGCCCGGCCTCCCTTCCTGACCCCCCAGGGTAGGCCTGGTATCCCTACCTGGTGCACCTGCTTAAGCCTGGCGTCCCTTCCCGACGCTCCGGGGTAGTACCGGTACCCCCACCTGGTGCTCCTGGGTGGTACCTGTAACCCTCTACGGCACTCCGGGGTGGTGCCAGTACTCCCACAGGTACTCCGGGTAGTACCCGTAACCCTCATTGGTACTCCCGGGTGGTACCAGTACCCCCACCCAGTACTACAGGGTACAACTGCTGTCCCTACGGGCGAGCGGGGTTAGACTCGCCCTTACTACCTGACCCTCTGCATTAGGCCCGGTGTCCCTCCCCGACGTTCCGGGATAGAACCTGTTCCCCCAACCGTACTATGGGGTTGTACCGGAAACCTTTGTGATGCGCCGGAGTTCACCTGTTGTCCCTACGGGCGCGCCCTGTTAGACCCGGCCTCCCTTCCTGAGCCCCCAGGGTAGGCCTGGTTTCCCTACCTGGTGCACCTGCTTCAGCCTGGCGTCCCTTCCCGATGCTCCGGGGTAGTACCGGTACCCCCACCTGGTGCTCCTGAGTGGTACCTGTAACCCTCATTGGTACTCCGGGTTGGTACCAGTACCCACAGCCGGCGCTGCGGGGTAGTACCGTTACCACCACTCGGCACTCCGGGGTGGTACCAGTACCCCCACCCAGTACTACAGGGTACAACTGCTGTCCCTACGTGCGCGCTGTGTTACACCCTCCCTTTCTACCTGACCCTCCGCGTTAGGCCCAGTGTCCCTACCCGACGTTCTGGGATAGAACCTGTTCCCCCAACAATACTATGGGCTTGTACCGGAAACCTTTTTGATGCGCCGGAGTTCACCTGTTGTCCCTACGGGCGCGCCCTCTTACACCCGGCCTCCCTTCCTGAGCCCCCAGGGTAGGCCTGGTATCCCTACCTGGTGCACCTGCTGAAGCCTGGCGTCCCTTCCCGACGCTCCGGGGTAGTACCGGTACCCCCACCTGGTGTTCCTGGGTGGTACCTGTAACCCTCTACGGTACTCCGGGGTGGTTCCAGTACTCCCACCAGGTACTCCGGGTAGTGCCCGTAACCCTCATCGGTACTCCGGGGTGGTACCAGTACCCGCAACCGGCGCTCCGGGGTGGTACCGGTACCACCAATCGGCACTCCGGGCTGGTACCAGTACCCCCACCCAGTACTACAGGGTACAACTGCTGTCCCTATGGGCGAGCGGGGTTACACCCGCCCTTTCCACCTGACCCTGCGCGTTAGGCCCGGTGTCCCTACTCGACATTCCGGGATAGAACCTGTTCCCCCAACAGTACTATGGGCTTGTACCGGAAACCTTTTTGATGCACCGGAGTTCACCTGTTGTCCCTACGGGCGCGCCCTCTTACACCCGGCCTCCCTTCCTGAGCCCCCAGGGTAGGCCTGGTATCCCTACCTGGTGCACCTGCTAAAGCCTGGCGTCCCTTCCCGACGCTCCGCGGTAGTACCGGTACCCCCACCTGGTGTTCCTGGGTGGTACCCGTAACCCTCATCAGTACTCCGGGGTGGTACCTGTACCCGCAACCGGCGCTCCGGGGTGGTACTGGAACCACCACTCGGCACTCCGGAGTGGTACCAGTACCCCCACCCAGTACTACAGGGTACAACTGCTGTCCCTACGGGCGAGCGGGGTTACACCCGCCCTTACTACCTGACCCTCTGCATTAGGCCCGGTGTCCCTACCCGACGTTCCGGGATAGAACCGGTTCCCCCAACAGTACTATGGGCTTGTACCGGAAAACTTTGTGATGCGCCGGAGTTCACCTGTTGTCCCTACGGGCGCGCCCTGTTAGACCCGGCCTCCTTCCTGAGCCCCCAGGGTAGGCCTGGTATCCCTACCTGGTGCACCTGCTTCAGCCTGGCGTCCCTTCCCGATGCTCCGGGGTAGTACCGGTACCCCCACCTGGTGCTCCTGAGTGGTACCTGTAACCCTCATTGGTACTCCGGGTTGGTACCAGTACCCACAGCCGGCGCTGCGGGGTAGTACCGTTACCACCACTCGGCACTCCGGGGTGGTACCAGTACCCCCACCCAGTACTACAGGGTACAACTGCTGTCCCTACGTGCGCGCTGTGTTACACCCTCCCTTTCTACCTGACCCTCCGCGTTAGGCCCAGTGTCCCTACCCGACGTTCTGGGATAGAACCTGTTCCCCCAACAATACTATGGGCTTGTACCGGAAACCTTTTTGATGCGCCGGAGTTCACCTGTTGTCCCTACGGGCGCGCCCTCTTACACCCGGCCTCCCTTCCTGAGCCCCCAGGGTAGGCCTGGTATCCCTACCTGGTGCACCTGCTGAAGCCTGGCGTCCCTTCCCGACGCTCCGGGGTAGTACCGGTACCCCCACCTGGTGTTCCTGGGTGGTACCTGTAACCCTCTACGGTACTCTGGGGTGGTTCCAGTACTCCCACCAGGTACTCCGGGTAGTACCCGTAACCCTCATCGGTACTCCGGGGTGGTACCAGTACCCGCAACCGGTGCTCCGGGGTGGTACCGGTACCACCACTCGGCACTCCGGGGTGGTACCAGTACCCCCACCCAGTACTACAGGGTACAACTGCTGTCCCTATGGGCGAGCGGGGTTACACCCGCCCTTTCCACCTGACCCTGCGCGTTAGGCCCGGTGTCCCTACTCGACATTCCGGGATAGAACCTGTTCCCCCAACAGTACTATGGGCTTGTACCGGAAACCTTTTTGATGCACCGGAGTTCACCTGTTGTCCCTACGGGCGCGCCCTCTTACACCCGGCCTCCCTTCCTGAGCCCCCAGGGTAGGCCTGGTATCCCTACCTGGTGCACCTGCTAAAGCCTGGCGTCCCTTCCCGACGCTCCGCGGTAGTACCGGTACCCCCACCTGGTGTTCCTGGGTGGTACCCGTAACCCTCATCAGTACTCCGGGGTGGTACCAGTACCCGCAACCGGCGCTCCGGGGTGGTACTGGAACCACCACTCGGCACTCCGGGGTGGTACCAGTACCCCCACCCAGTACTACAGGGTACAACTGCTGTCCCTACGGGCGCGCGGGGTTAGACTCGCCCTTACTACCTGACCCTCTGCATTAGGCCCGGTGTCCCTACCCGACGTTCCGGGATAGAACCGGTTCCCCCAACAGTACTATGGGCTTGTACCGGAAAACTTTGTGATGCGCCGGAGTTCACCTGTTGTCCCTACGGGCGCGCCCTGTTAGACCCGGCCTCCCTTCCTGAGCCCCCAGGGTAGGCCTGGTATCCCTACCTGGTGCACCTGCTGAAGCCTGGCGTCCCTTCCCGATGCTCCGGGGTAGTACCGGTACCCCCACCTGGTGCTCCTGAGTGGTACCTGTAACCCTCATTGGTACTCCGGGGTGGTACCAGTACCCACAGCCGGCGCTGCGGGGTAGTACCGTTACCACCACTCGGCACTCCGGGCTGGTACCAGTACCCCCACCCAGTACTACAGGGTACAACTGCTGTCCCTACGTGCGCGCTGTGTTACACCCTCCCTTTCTACCTGACCCTCCGCGTTAGGCCCAGTGTCCCTACCCGACGTTCTGGGATAGAACCTGTTCCCCCAACAATACTATGGGCTTGTACCGGAAACCTTTTTGATGCGCCGGAGTTCACCTGTTGTCCCTACGGGCGCGCCCTCTTACACCCGGCCTCCCTTCCTGAGCCCCCAGCGTAGGCCTGGTATCCCTACCTGGTGCACCTGCTGAAGCCTGGCGTCCCTTCCCGACGCTCCGGGGTAGTACCGGTACCCCCACCTGGTGTTCCTGGGTGGTACCTGTAACCCTCTACGGTACTCCGGGGTGGTTCCAGTACTCCCACCAGGTACTCCGGGTAGTGCCCGTAACCCTCATCGGTACTCCGGGGTGGTACCAGTACCCGCAACCGGCGCTCCGGGGTGGTACCGGTACCACCACTCGGCACTCCGGGCTGGTACCAGTACCCCCACCCAGTACTACAGGGTACAACTGCTGTCCCTATGGGCGAGCGGGGTTACACCCGCCCTTTCCACCTGACCCTGCGCGTTAGGCCCGGTGTCCCTACTCGACATTCCGGGATAGAACCTGTTCCCCCAACAGTACTATGGGCTTGTACCGGAAACCTTTTTGATGCACCGGAGTTCACCTGTTGTCCCTACGGGCGCGCCCTGTTAGACCCGGCCTCCCTTCCTGAGCCCCCAGGGTAGGCCTGGTATCCCTACCTGGTGCACCTGCTAAAGCCTGGCGTCCCTTCCCGACGCTCCGCGGTAGTACCGGTACCCCCACCTGGTGTTCCTGGGTGGTACCCGTAACCCTCATCAGTACTCCGGGGTGGTACCTGTACCCGCAACCGGCGCTCCGGGGTGGTACTGGAACCACCACTCGGCACTCCGGGGTGGTACCAGTACCCCCACCCAGTACTACAGGGTACAACTGCTGTCCCTACGGGCGCGAGATGTTAGACTCGCCCTTACTACCTGACCCTCTGCATTAGGCCCGGTGTCCCTACCCGACGTTCCGGGATAGAACCGGTTCCCCCAACAGTACTATGGGCTTGTACCGGAAAACTTTGTGATGCGCCGGAGTTCACCTGTTGTCCCTACGAGCGCACCCTGATAGACCCGGCCTCCCTTCCTGAGCCCCCAGGGTAGGCCTGGTATCCCTACCTGGTGCACCTGCTTAAGCCTGGCATCCCTTCCTGACGCTCCGGGGTAGTACCGGTACCCCCACCTGGTGCTCCTGGGTGGTACCTGTAACCCTCTACGGTACTCCGGGGTGGTACCAGTACTCCCACCAGGTACTCCGGGTAGTACCCGTAACCCTCATCGGTACTCCGGGGTGGTACCAGTACCCGCAACCGGCGCTCCGGGGTGGTACTGGTACCACCACTCGGCACTCCGGGGTGGTACCAGTACCCCCACCCAGTACTACAGGGTACAACTGCTGTCGCTACGGGCGCGTGGGGTTAGACTCACCCTTACTACCTGACCCTGTGCATTAGGCCCGGTGTCCGTACCCGACGTTCTGGGATAGAAACTGTTCCCCCAACAGTACTATGGGCTTGTACCGGAAACCTTTGTGATGCGCCGGAGTTCACCTGTTGTCCCTACGGGTGCCCCCTTTTAGACCCGGCCTCCCTTCCTGACCCCCCAGGGTAGGCCTGGTATCCCTACCTGGTGCACCTGCTTAAGCCTGGCGTCCCTTCCCGACGCTCCGCGGTAGTACCGGTACCCCCACCTGGTGCTCCCGTGTGGTACCTGTAACCCTCTACGGCACTCCAGGGTGGTACCAGTACTCCCACCCGGTACTCTGGGGTAGTACCCGTAACCCTCATCGGTTCTCCGGGGTGGTACCAGTACCCCCACCCAGTACTACAGGGTACAACTGCTGTCCCTACGGGCGAGCGGGGTTAGACTCGCCCTTACTACCTGACCCTCTGCATTAGGCCCGGTGTCCCTCCCCGACGTTCCGGGATAGAACCTGTTCCCCCAACCGTACTATGGGGTTGTACCGGAAACCTTTGTGATGCGCCGGAGTTCACCTGTTGTCCCTACGGGCGCGCCCTGTTAGACCCGGCCTCCCTTCCTGAGCCCCCAGGGTAGGCCTGGTATCCCTACCTGGTGCACCTGCTTCAGCCTGGCGTCCCTTCCCGATGCTCCGGGGTAGTACCGGTATCCCCACCTGGTGCTCCTGAGTGGTACCTGTAACCCTCATTGGTACACCGGGTTGGTACCAGTACCCACAGCCGGCGCTGCGGGGTAGTACCGTTACCACCACTCGGCACTCCGGGCTGGTACCAGTACCCCCACCCAGTACTACAGGGTACAACTGCTGTCCCTACGTGCGCGCTGTGTTACACCCGCCCTTTCTACCTGACCCTCCGCGTTAGGCCCAGTGTCCCTACCCGACGTTCTGGGATAGAACCTGTTCCCCCAACAATACTATGGGCTTGTACCGGAAACCTTTTTGATGCGCCGGAGTTCACCTGTTGTCCCTACGGGCGCGCCCTCTTACACCCGGCCTCCCTTCCTGAGCCCCCAGGGTAGGCCTGGTATCCCTACCTGGTGCACCTGCTGAAGCCTGGCGTCCCTTCCCGACGCTCCGGGGTAGTACCGGTACCCCCACCTGGTGTTCCTGGGTGGTACCTGTAACCCTCTACGGTACTCCGGGGTGGTTCCAGTACTCCCACCAGGTACTCCGGGTAGTGCCCGTAACCCTCATCGGTACTCCGGGGTGGTACCAGTACCCGCAACCGGCGCTCCGGGGTGGTACCGGTACCACCACTCGGCACTCCGGGCTGGTACCAGTACCCCCACCCAGTACTACAGGGTACAACTGCTGTCCCTATGGGCGAGCGGGGTTACACCCGCCCTTTCCACCTGACCCTGCGCGTTAGGCCCGGTGTCCCTACTCGACATTCCGGGATAGAACCTGTTCCCCCAACAGTACTATGGGCTTGTACCGGAAACCTTTTTGATGCACCGGAGTTCACCTGTTGTCCCTACGGGCGCGCCCTCTTACACCCGGCCTCCCTTCCTGAGCCCCCAGGGTAGGCCTGGTATCCCTACCTGGTGCACCTGCTAAAGCCTGGCGTCCCTTCCCGACGCTCCGCGGTAGTACCGGTACCCCCACCTGGTGTTCCTGGGTGGTACCCGTAACCCTCATCAGTACTCCGGGGTGGTACCTGTACCCGCAACCGGCGCTCCGGGGTGGTACTGGAACCACCACTCGGCACTCCGGGGTGGTACCAGTACCCCCACCCAGTACTACAGGGTACAACTGCTGTCCCTACGGGCGCGCGGGGTTAGACTCGCCCTTACTACCTGACCCTCTGCATTAGGCCCGGTGTCCCTACCCGACGTTCCGGGATAGAACCGGTTCCCCCAACAGTACTATGGGCTTGTACCGGAAAACTTTGTGATGCGCCGGAGTTCACCTGTTGTCCCTACGAGCGCACCCTGATAGACCCGGCCTCCCTTCCTGAGCCCCCAGGGTAGGCCTGGAATGCCTACCTGGTGCACCTGCTTAAGCCTGGCGTCCCTTCCCTACGCTCCGGGGTAGTACCGGTACCCCCACCTGGTGCTCCTGGGTGATACCTGTAACCGTCTACGGCACTCCGCGGTGGTACCAGTACTCCCACCAGGTACTCCGGGTAGTGCCCGTAACCCTCATCGGTTCTCCGGGGTGGTACCAGTACCCGCAACCGGCGCTCCGGGGTGGTACCGGTACCACCACTCGGCACTCCGGGGTGGTACCAGTACCCCCACCCAGTACTACAGGGTACAACTGCTGTCGCTACGGGCGCGTGGGGTTAGACTCACCCTTACTACCTGACCCTGTGCATTAGGCCCGGTGTCCGTACCCGACGTTCTGGGATAGAAACTGTTCCCCCAACAGTACTATGGGCTTGTACCGGAAACCTTTGTGATGCGCAGGAGTTCACCTGTTGCCCCAAGGGTGCCCCCTTTTAGACCCGGCCTCCCTTCCTGACCCCCCAGGGTAGGCCTGGTATCCCTACCTGCTGCACCTGCTTAAGCCTGGCGTCCCTTCCCGACGCTCCGCGGTAGTACCGGTACCCCCACCTGGTGCTCCCGTGTGGTACCTGTAACCCTCTACGGCACTCCAGGGTGGTACCAGTACTCCCACCCGGTACTCTGGGGTAGTACCCGTAACCCTCATCGGTTCTCCGGGGTGGTACCAGTACCCGCAACCGGCGCTCCGGGGTGGTACCGGTACCACCACTCGGCACTCCGGGGTGGTACCAGTACCCCCACCCAGTACTACAGGGTACAACTGCTGTTCCTACAGGTGCGCAGGGTTAGACTCGCCCTTACTATGTGACCCTCTGCATTAGGCCCGGTGTCCCTACCCGACGTTCCGGGATAGAACCTGTTCCCCCAACAGTACTATGGGCTTGTACCGGAAACCTTTGTGATGTGCCGGAGTTCACCTGTTGTCCCTACGGGCGCGCCCTCTTACACCCGGCCTCCCTTCCTGAGCTCCCAGGGTAGGTCTGGAATGCCTACCTGGTGCACCTGCTTAAGCCTGGCGTCCCTTCCCGACGCTCCGGGGTAGTACCGGTACCCCCACCTGGTGCTCCTGGGTGGTACCTGTAACCCTCTATGGCACTCCGGGGTGGTACCAGTACTCCCACCAGGTACTCCGGGTAGTGCCCGTAACCCTCATTGGATCTCCCGGGTGGTAACAGTACCCGCAACCGGCGCTCCGGGGTGGTACCGGTACCACCACTCGGCACTCCGGGGTGGTACCAGTACCCCCACCCAGTACTACAGGGTACAACTGCTGTCGCTACGGGCGCGTGGGGTTAGACTCGCCCTTACTACCTGACCCTGTGCATTAGGCCCGGTGTCCGTACCCGACGTTCTGGGATAGAAACTGTTCCCCCAACAGTACTATGGGCTTGTACCGGAAACCTTTGTGATGCGCCGGAGTTCACCTGTTGACCCTACGGGTGCCCCCTTTTAGACCCGGCCTCCCTTCCTGACTCCCCAGGGTAGGCCTGGTATCCCTACCTGGTCCACCTGCTTAAGCCTGGCATCCCTTCCTGACGCTCCGCGGTAGTACCGGTACCCCCACCTGGTGCTCCTGGGTGGTACCTGTATCCCTCTACGGCACTCCGGGGTGGTTCCAGTACTCCCACCCGGTACTCCGGGGTAGTACCCGTAACCCTCATCGGTTCTCCGGGGTGGTACCAGTACCCGCAACCGGCACTCTGGGGTGGTACCGGTACCACCACTCGGCACTCCGGGCTGGTACCAGTACCCCCACCCAGTATTACAGGGCACAACTGCTGTCCCTACGGGCGAGCGGGGTTACACCCGCCCTTTCTACCTGACCCTCCGCGTTAGGCCCGGTGTCCCTACCCGACGTTCCGGGATAGAACCGGTTCCCCCAACAGTACTATGGGCTTGTACCGGAAACCTTTGTGATGTGCCGGAGTTCACCTGTTGTCCCTACGGGCGCGCCCTCTTACACCCGGCCTCCCTTCCTGAGCCCCCAGGGTAGGTCTGGAATGCCTACCTGGTGCACCTGCTTAAGCCTGGCGTACCTTCCCGACGCTCCGGGGTAGTACCGGTACCCCCACCTGGTGCTCCTGGGTGGTACCTGTAACCGTCTACGGCACTCCGGGGTGGTTCCAGTACTCCCACCAGGTACTCCGGGTAGTACCCGTAACCCTCATCGGTACTCTAGGGTGGTACCTGTACCCGCAACCGGCGCTCCGGGGTGGTACTGGTAGCACCACTCGGCACTCCGGGGTGGTACCAGTACCCCCACCCAGTACTACAGGGTACAACTGCTGTCCCTACGGGCGAGCGGGGTTACACCCGCCCTTTCTACCTGACCCTCTGCATGAGGCCCGGTGGTCCTACCTGACGTTCTGGGATAGAACCTGTTCCCCCAACAGTACTATGGGCTTGTACCGGAAACCTTTGTGATGCGCTGGAGTTCACCTGTTGTCCCTACGAGCGCACCCTGTTAGACCCGTCCTCCCTTCCTGAGCCCCCAGGTTAGGCCTGGTTTCCCTACCTGGTGCACCTGCTTAAGCCTGGCGTCCCTTCCTGACGCTCTGCGGTAGTACCGGTACCACCACTTGGTGCTCCTGGGTGGTACCTGTAACCCTCTATGGTACTCCGGGGTGGTACCACTACTCCCACCAGGTACTCCGGGTAGTACCCGTAACCCTCATCGGTACTCCGGGGTGGTACCAGTACCCGCAACCGGCGCTCCGGGGTGGTACCGGTACCACCACTCGGCACTCCGGGGTGGTACCAGTACCCCCACCCAGTATTACAGGGTACAACTGCTGTCCCTACGGGCGAGCGGGGTTACACCCGCCCTTACTACCTGACCATGCGCATTAGGCCCGGTGTCCCTACCCGACGTTCCGGGATAGAACCTGTTCCCCCAACAGTACTATGGGCTTGTAGCGGAAACCTTTGTGATGCGCCGGAGTTCACCTGTTGTCCCTACGGGCGCGCCCTGTTAGACCCGGCCTCCCTTCCTGAGCCCCCAGGGTAGGCCCGGTATCCCTACCTGGTGCACCTGCTTAAGCCTGGCGTCCCTTCCCGACGCTCCGGGGTAGTACCGGTACCCCCACCTGGTGCTCCTGGGTGGTACCTGTAACCCTCTACAGTACTCCGGGGTGTTACCAGTACTCCCACCCGATACTCCGGGGTAGTACCCGTAACCCTCATCGGTTCTCCGGGGTGGTACCTGTACCCGCAACCGGCGCTCCGGGGTGGTACCGGTACCACCACTCGGCACTCCGGGGTGGTACCAGTGCCCCCACCCAGTACTACAGGGTACAACTGCTGTCCCTACGGGCGCACGGTGTTACACCCGCCCTTACTACCTGACCCTGAGAGTTAGGCCCGGTGTCCCTACCCGACGTTCCGGGATAGAACCTGTTCCCCCAACAGTACTATGGGGTTGTAGCGGAAACCTTTGTGATGCGCCGGAGTTCACCTGTTGTCCCTAGGGGCGCGCCCTGTTAGACCCGGCCTCCCTTCCTGAGCCCCCAGGGTAGGCCTGGTATCCCTACCTGGTGCACCTGCTTAAGCCTGGCGTCCCTTCCCGACGCTCCGGGGTAGTACCGGTACCCCCACCTGGTGTTCCTGGGTGGTACCTGTAACCCTCTACGGCACTCCGGGGTGGTACCAGTACTCCCACCAGGTACTCCGGGTAGTGCCCGTAACCCTCATCGGTTCTCCGGGGTGGTACCAGTACCCGCAACCGGCGCTCCGGGGTGGTACCGGTACCACCACTCGGCACTCCGGGGTGGTACCAGTACCCCCACCCAGTATACAGGGTACAACTGCTGTCGCTACAGGCGCGTGGGGTTAGACTCGCCCTTACTACCTGACCCTGTGCATTAGGCCCGGTGTCCGTACCCGACGTTCTGGGATAGAAACTGTTCCCCCAACAGTACTATGGGCTTGTACCGGAAACCTTTGTGATGCGCCGGAGTTCACCTGTTGTCCCTACGGGTGCCCCCTTTTAGACCCGGCCTCCCTTCCTGACCCCCCAGGGTAGGCCTGGTATCCCTACCTGGTGCACCTGCTTAAGCCTGGCATCCCATCCTGACGCTCCGCGGTAGTACCGGTACCCCCACCTGGTGCTCCTGGGTGGTACCTGTATCCCTCTACGGCACTCCGGGGTGGTTCCAGTACTCCCACCCGGTACTCCGGGGTAGTACCCGTAACCCTCATCGGTTCTCCGGGGTGGTACCAGTACCCGCAACCGGCGCTCCGGGGTGGTACCGGTACCACCACTCGGCACTCCGGGCTGGTACCAGTACCCCCACCCAGTACTACAGGGTACAACTGCTGTCCCTACGGGCGAGCGGGGTTACACCCGCCCTTTCTACCTGACCCTCTGCATGAGGCCCGGTGTCCCTACCCGACGTTCCAGGATAGAACCTGTTCCCCCAACAGTACTATGGGCTTGTAGCGGAAACCTTTGTGATGCGCCGGAGTTCACCTGTTGTCCCTACGGGCGCGCCCTCTTACACCCGGCCTCCCTTCCTGACCCCCCAGGGTAGGCCTGGTATCCCTACCTGGTGCACCTGCTTAAGCCTGGCGTCCCTTCCCGACGCTCCGCGGTAGTACCGGTACCCCCACCTGGTGCTCCCGTGTGGTACCTGTAACCCTCTACGGCACTCCAGGGTGGTACCAGTACTCCCACCCAGTACTCCGGGTAGTACCCGTAACCCTCATCGGTTCTCCGGGGTGGTACCAGTACCCGCAACCGGCGCTCCGGGGTGGTACCGGTACCACCACTCCGCACTCCGGGGTGGTACCAGTACCCCCACCCAGTACTACAGGGTATAACTGCTGTCCCTACGGGCGCGCGGGGTTAGACTCGCCCTTACTACCTGACCCTGTGCATTAGGCCTGGTGTCCCTACCTGACGTTCCGGGATAGAACCTGTTCCCCCAACAGTACTATGGGCTTGTACCGGAAACCTTTGTGATGCGCTGGAGTTCACCTGTTTTCCCTACGGGCGCGCCCTGTTAGACCCGGCCTCCCTTCCTGAGCCCCCAGGGTAGGCCTGGTATCCCTACCTGGTGCACCTGCTTAAGCCTGGCGTCCCTTCCCGACGCTCCGGGGTAGTACCGGTACCACCACCTGGTGCTCCTGGGTGGTACCTGTAACACTCTACGGCACTCCGCGTTGGTAGCAGTACTCCCACCAGGTACTCCGGGGTAGTACCCGTAACCCTCATCAGTACTCCGGGGTGGTACCAGTACCCGCAACCGGCGCTCCGGGGTGGTACCGGTACCACCACTCGGCACTCCGGGGTGGTACCAGTACCCCCACCCAGTACTACAGGGTACAACTGCTGTCGCTACGGGCGCGTGGGGTTAGACTCGCCCTTACTACCTGACCCTGTGCATTAGGCCCGGTGTCCGTACCCGACGTTCTGGGATAGAAACTGTTCCCCCAACAGTACTATGGGCTTATAGCGGAAACCTTTGTGATGCGCCGGAGTTCACCTGTTGTCCCTAGGGGCGCGCCCTGTTAGACCCGGCCTCCCTTCCTGAGCCCCCAGGGTAGGCCTGGTATCCCTACCTGGTGCACCTGCTTAAGCCTGGCGTCCCTTCCCGACGCTCCGGGGTAGTACCGGTACCCCCACCTGGTGCTCCTGGGTGGTACCTGTAACCCTCTACAGTACTCCGGGGTGTTACCAGTACTCCCACCCGATACTCCGGGGTAGTACCCGTAACCCTCATCGGTTCTCCGGGGTGGTACCAGTACCCGCAACCGGCGCTCCGGGGTGGTACCGGTACCACCACTCGGCACTCCGGGGTGGTACCAGTACCCCCACCCAGTACTACAGGGTACAACTGCTGTCGCTACGGGCGCGTGGGGTTAGACTCGCCCTTTCTACCTGACCCTCTGCATTAGGCCCGGTGTCCCTCCCCGACGTTCTGGGATAGAAACTGTTCCCCCAACAGTACTATGGGCTTGTACCGGAAACCTTTGTGATGCGCCGGAGTTCACCTGTTGTCCCTACGGGTGCCCCCTTTTAGGCCCGGCCTCCCTTCCTGACCCCCCAGGGTAGGCCTGGTATCCCTACCTGGTGCACCTGCTTAAGCCTGGCATCCCTTCCCGACGCTCCGCGGTAGTACCGGTACCCCCACCTGGTGCTCCTGGGTGGTACCTGTAACCCTCTATGGCACTCCGGGGTGGTACCAGTACTCCCACCAGGTACTCCGGGTAGTGCCCGTAACCCTCATTGGTTCTCCGGGGTGGTACCAGTACCCGCAACCGGCGCTCCGGGGTGGTACCGGTACCACCACTCGGCACTCCGGGCTGGTACCAGTACCCCCACCCAGTACTACAGGGTACAACTGCTGTCCCTACGGGCGCGTGGGGTTAGACTCGCCCTTACTACCTGACCCTGTGCATTAGGCCCGGTGTCCCTACCCGACGTTCTGGGATTGAACCGGTTCCCCCAACAGTACTATGGGCTTGTAGCGGATACCTTTGTGATGCGCCGGAGTTCACCTGTTGTCCCTACGGGCATGCCCTGTTAGACCCGGCCTCCCTTCCTGAGCCCCCAGGGTAGGCCTGGTATCCCTACCTGCTGCACCTGCTTAAGCCTGGCGTCCCTTCCCGACGCTCCGGGGTAGTACCGGTACCCCCACCTGGTGCTCCTGGGTGGTACCTGTAACCGTCTACGGCACTCCGGGGTGGTTCCAGTACTCCCACCAGGTACTCCGGGTAGTACCCGTAACCCTCATCGGTACTCCGGGGTGGTACCTGTACCCGCAACCGGCGCTCCGGGGTGGTACTGGTAGCACCACTCGGCACTCCGGGGTGGTACCAGTACCCCCACCCAGTACTACAGGGTACAACTGCTGTCCCTACGGGCGAGCGGGGTTACACCCGCCCTTTCTACCTGACCCTCCGCGTTAGGCCCGGTGTCCCTACCCGACGTTCCGGGATAGAACCTCTTCCCCCAACGGTACTATGGGCTTGTACCGGAAACCTTTGTGATGCGCCGGAGTTCACCTGTTGTCCCTAGGGGCGCGCCCTGTTAGACCCGGCCTCCCTTCCTGAGCCCCCAGGGTAGGCCTGGTATCCCTACCTGGTGCACCTGCTTAAGCCTGGCGTCCCTTCCCGACGCTCCGGGGTAGTAACGGTACCCCCACCTGGTGCTCCTGGGTGGTACCTGTAACCCTCTACGGTACTCCGGGCTAGTACCAGTACCCACAACCGGCGCTCCGGGGTAGTACCGGTACCCCCACCTGGTGCTCCAGGTTGGTACCTGTAACCCTCTACGGTACTCCGGGGTGGTTCCAGTACTCCCACCAGGTACTCCGGGTAGTGCCCGTAACCCTCATCGGTACTCCGGGGTGGTACCAGTACCCGCAACCGGCGCTCCGGGGTGGTACCGGTACCACCACTCGGCACTCCGGGCTGGTACCAGTACCCCCACCCAGTACTACAGGGTACAACTGCTGTCCCTATGGGCGAGCGGGGTTACACCCGCCCTTTCCACCTGACCCTGCGCGTTAGGCCCGGTGTCCCTACCCGACATTCCGGGATAGAACCTGTTCCCCCAACAGTACTATGGGCTTGTACCGGAAACCTTTTTGATGCACCGGAGTTCACCTGTTGTCCCTACGGGCGCGCCCTCTTACACCCGGCCTCCCTTCCTGAGCCCCCAGGGTAGGCCTGGTATCCCTACCTGGTGCACCTGCTAAAGCCTGGCGTCCCTTCCCGACGCTCCGCGGTAGTACCGGTACCCCCACCTGGTGTTCCTGGGTGGTACCTGTAACCCGCATTGGTACTCCGGGGTGGTACCAGTACCCACAGCCGGCGCTCCGGGGTATTACCGGTACCACCACTCGGCACTCTGGGGTGGTACCAGTACTCCCACCAGGTACTCCGGGTAGTACCCGTAACCCTCATCGGTACTCCGGGGTGGTACCTGTACCCGCAACCGGCGCTCCGGGGTGGTACTGGTACCACCACTCGGCACTCCGGGGTGGTACCAGTACCCCCACCCAGTACTACAGGGTACAACTGCTGTCCCTACGGGCGCGCGGGGTTAGACTCGCCCTTACTACCTGACCCTCTGCATTAGGCCCGGTGTCCCTACCCGACGTTCCGGGATAGAACCTCTTCCCCCAACGGTACTGTGGGCTTGTACCAGAAACCTTTGTGATGCGCCGGAGTTCACCTGTTGTCCCTACGGGCGCGCCCTGTTAGACCCGGCCTCCCTTCCTGAGCCCCCAGGGTAGGCCTGGTATCCCTACCTGGTGCACCTGCTTAAGCCTGGCGTCCCTTCCCGACGCTCCGGGGTAGTACCGGTACCCCCACCTGGTGCTCCTGGGTGGTACCTGTAACCCTCTACGGTACTCCGGGGTAGTACCAGTACCCACAACCGGCGCTCCGGGGTAGTACCGGTACCCCCATCGGGTGCTCCTGGGTGGTACCTGTAACCCTCTACGGCACTCCGGGGTGGTGCCAGTACTCCCACAGGTACTCCGGGTAGTACCCGTAACCCTCATTGGTACTCCGGGGTGGTACCAGTACCCCCACCCAGTACTACAGGGTACAACTGCTGTCGCTACAGGCGCGTGGGGTTAGACTCGCCCTTACTACCTGACCCTGTGCATTAGGCCCGGTGTCCGTACCCGACGTTCTGGGATAGAAACTGTTCCCCCAACAGTACTATGGGCTTGTACCGGAAACCTTTGTGATGCGCCGGAGTTCACCTGTTGTCCCTACGGGTGCCCCCTTTTAGACCCGGCCTCCCTTCCTGACCCCCCAGGGTAGGCCTGGTATCCCTACCTGGTGCAGCTGCTTAAGCCTGGCATCCCTTCCTGACGCTCCGCGGTAGTACCGGTACCCCCACCTGGTGCTCCTGGGTGGTACCTGTATCCCTCTACGGCACTCCGGGGTGGTTCCAGTACTCCCACCCGGTACTCCGGGGTAGTACCCGTAACCCTCATCGGTTCTCCGGGGTGGTACCAGTACCCGCAACCGGCGCTCCGGGGTGGTACCGGTACCACCACTCGGCACTCCGGGCTGGTACCAGTACCCCCACCCAGTACTACAGGGTACAACTGCTGTCCCTACGGGCGAGCGGGGTTACACCCGCCCTTTCTACCTGACCCTCTGCATGAGGCCCGGTGTCCCTACCCGACGTTCCAGGATAGAACCTGTTCCCCCAACAGTACTATGGGCTTGTACCGGAAACCTTTGTGATGCGCCGGAGTTCACCTGTTGTCCCTACGGGCGCGCCCTGTTAGACCCGGCCTCCCTTCCTGACCCCCCAGGGTAGGCCTGGTATCCCTACCTGGTGCACCTGCTTAAGCCTGGCGTCCCTTCCCGACGCTCCGCGGTAGTACCGGTACCCCCACCTGGTGCTCCCGTGTGGTACCTGTAACCCTCTACGGCACTCCAGGGTGGTACCAGTACTCCCACCCAGTACTCCGGGTAGTACCCGTAACCCTCATCGGTTCTCCGGGGTGGTACCAGTACCCGCAACCGGCGCTCCGGGGTGGTACCGGTACCACCACTCCGCACTCCGGGGTGGTACCAGTACCCACACCCAGTACTACAGGGTATAACTGCTGTCCCTACGGGCGCGCGGGGTTAGACTCGCCCTTACTACCTGACCCTGTGCATTAGGCCTGGTGTCCCTACCTGACGTTCCGGGATAGAACCTGTTCCCCCAACAGTACTATGGGCTTGTACCGGAAACCTTTGTGATGCGCTGGAGTTCACCTGTTTTCCCTACGGGCGCGCCCTGTTTACACCCGGCCTCCCTTCCTGAGCCCCCAGGGTAGGCCTGGTATCCCTACCTGGTGCACCTGCTTAAGCCTGGCGTCCCTTCCCGACGCTCCGGGGTAGTACCGGTACCACCACCTGGTGCTCCTGGGTGGTACCTGTAACACTCTACGGCACTCCGCGTTGGTACCAGTACTCCCACCAGGTACTCCGGGGTAGTACCCGTAACCCTCATCAGTACTCCGGGGTGGTACCAGTACCCGCAACCGGCGCTCCGGGGTGGTACCGGTACCACCACTCGGCACTCCGGGGTGGTACCAGTACCCCCACCCAGTACTACAGGGTACAACTGCTGTCCCTACAGGCGCACGGGGTTAGACTCGCCCTTACTACCTGACCCTGCGCATTAGGCCCGGTGTCCCTACCCGACGTTCCGGGATAGAACCTGTTCCCCCAACAGTACTATGGGGTTGTACCGGAAACCTTTGTGATGCGCCGGAGTTCACCTGTTGTCCCTAGGGGCGCGCCCTGTTAGACCCGGCCTCCCTTCCTGAGCCCCCAGGGTAGGCCTGGTATCCCTACCTGGTGCACCTGCTTAAGCCTGGCGTCCCTTCCCGACGCTCCGGGGTAGTACCGGTACCCCCACCTGGTGCTCCTGGGTGGTACCTGTAACCCTCTACAGTACTCCGGGGTGTTACCAGTACTCCCACCCGATACTCCGGGGTAGTACCCGTAACCCTCATCGGTTCTCCGGGGTGGTACCAGTACCCGCAACCGGCGCTCCGGGGTGGTACCGGTACCACCACTCGGCACTCCGGGGTGGTACCAGTACCCCCACCCAGTACTACAGGGTACAACTGCTGTCCCTACGGGCGCGTGGGGTTAGACTCGCCCTTACTACCTGACCCTCTGCATTAGGCCCGGTGTCCCTCCCCGACGTTCTGGGATAGAAACTGTTCCCCCAACAGTACTATGGGCTTGTACCGGAAACCTTTGTGATGCGCCGGAGTTCACCTGTTGTCCCTACGGGTGCCCCCTTTTAGGCCCGGCCTCCCTTCCTGACCCCCCAGGGTAGGCCTGGTATTCCTACCTGGTGCACCTGCTTAAGCCTGGCATCCCTTCCTGACGCTCCGCGGTAGTACCGGTACCCCCACCTGGTGCTCCTGGGTGGTACCTGTAACCCTCTATGGCACTCCGGGGTGGTACCAGTACTCCCACCAGGTACTCCGGGTAGTGCCCGTAACCCTCATTGGTTCTCCGGGGTGGTACCAGTACCCGCAACCGGCGCTCCGGGGTGGTACCGGTACCACCACTCGGCACTCCGGGCTGGTACCAGTACCCCCACCCAGTACTACAGGGTACAACTGCTGTCGCTACGGGCGCGTGGGGTTAGACTCGCCCTTACTACCTGACCCTCTGCATTAGGCCCGGTGTCCGTACCCGACGTTCTGGGATAGAAACTGTTCCCCCAACAGTACTATGGGCTTGTACCGGAAACCTTTGTGATGCGCCGGAGTTCACCTGTTGTCCCTACGGGTGCCCCCTTTTAGACCCGGCCTCCCTTCCTGACCCCCCAGGGTAGGCCTGGTATCCCTACCTGGTGCACCTGCTTAAGCCTGGCATCCCTTCCTGACGCTCCGCGGTAGTACCGGTACCCCCACCTGGTGCTCCTGGGTGGTACCTGTAACCCTCTATGGCACTCCGGGGTGGTACCAGTACTCCCACCAGGTACTCCGGGTAGTGCCCGTAACCCTCATCGGTTCTCCCGGGTGGTACCAGTACCCGCAACCGGCGCTCCGGGGTGGTACCGGTACCACCACTCGGCACTCCGGGGTGGTACCAGTACCCCCACCCAGTACTACAGGGTACAACTGCTGTCCCTACGGGCGAGCGGGGTTACACCCGCCCTTACTACCTGACCCTGTGCATTAGGCCCGGTGTCCCTACCCGACGTTCTGGGATTGAACCGGTTCCCCCAACAGTACTATGGGCTTGTAGCGGATACCTTTGTGATGCGCCGGAGTTCACCTGTTGTCCCTACGGGCATGCCCTGTTAGACCCGGCCTCCCTTCCTGAGCCCCCAGGGTAGGCCTGGTATCCCTACCTGCTGCACCTGCTTAAGCCTGGCGTCCCTTCCCGACGCTCCGGGGTAGTACCGGTACCCCCACCTGGTGCTCCTGGGTGGTACCTGTAACCGTCTACGGCACTCCGGGGTGGTTCCAGTACTCCCACCAGGTACTCCGGGTAGTACCCGTAACCCTCATCGGTACTCCGGGGTGGTACCTGTACCCGCAACCGGCGCTCCGGGGTGGTACTGGTAGCACCACTCGGCACTCCGGGGTGGTACCAGTACCCCCACCCAGTACTACAGGGTACAACTGCTGTCCCTACGGGCGAGCGGGGTTACACCCGCCCTTACTACCTGACCCTGTGCATTAGGCCCGGTGTCCCTACCCGACGTTCTGGGATAGAACCTGTTCCCCCAACAATACTATGGGCTTGTACCGGAAACCTTTTTGATGCGCCGGAGTTCACCTGTTGTCCCTACGGGCGCGCCCTCTTACACCCGGCCTCCCTTCCTGAGCCCCCAGGGTAGGCCTGGTATCCCTACCTGGTGCACCTGCTGAAGCCTGGCGTCCCTTCCCGACGCTCCGGGGTAGTACCGGTACCCCCACCTGGTGTTCCTGGGTGGTACCTGTAACCCTCTACGGTACTCCGGGGTGGTTCCAGTACTCCCACCAGGTACTCCGGGTAGTGCCCGTAACCCTCATCGGTACTCCGGGGTGGTACCAGTACCCGCAACCGGCGCTCCGGGGTGGTACCGGTACCACCACTCGGCACTCCGGGCTGGTACCAGTACCCCCACCCAGTACTACAGGGTACAACTGCTGTCCCTATGGGCGAGCGGGGTTACACCCGCCCTTTCCACCTGACCCTGCGCGTTAGGCCCGGTGTCCCTACTCGACATTCCGGGATAGAACCTGTTCCCCCAACAGTACTATGGGCTTGTACCGGAAACCTTTTTGATGCACCGGAGTTCACCTGTTGTCCCTACGGGCGCGCCCTCTTACACCCGGCCTCCCTTCCTGAGCCCCCAGGGTAGGCCTGGTATCCCTACCTGGTGCACCTGCTAAAGCCTGGCGTCCCTTCCCGACGCTCCGCGGTAGTACCGGTACCCCCACCTGGTGTTCCTGGGTGGTACCCGTAACCCTCATCAGTACTCCGGGGTGGTACCTGTACCCGCAACCGGCGCTCCGGGGTGGTACTGGAACCACCACTCGGCACTCCGGGGTGGTACCAGTACCCCCACCCAGTACTACAGGGTACAACTGCTGTCCCTACGGGCGCGCGGGGTTAGACTCGCCCTTACTACCTGACCCTCTGCATTAGGCCCGGTGTCCCTACCCGACGTTCTGGGATAGAACCGGTTCCCCCAACAGTACTATGGGCTTGTACCGGAAAACTTTGTGATGCGCCGGAGTTCACCTGTTGTCCCTACGAGCGCACCCTGATAGACCCGGCCTCCCTTCCTGAGCCCCCAGGGTAGGCCTGGTATCCCTACCTGGTGCACCTGCTTAAGCCTGGCATCCCGTCCTGACGCTCCGGGGTAGTACCGGTACCCCCACCTGGTGCTCCTGGGTGGTACCTGTAACCCTCTACGGCACTCCGGGGTGGTACCAGTACTCCCACCAGGTACTCCGGGTAGTACCCGTAACCCTCATCGGTACTCCGGGGTGGTACCTGTACCCGCAACCGGCGCTCCGGGGTGGTACTGGTACCACCACTCGGCACTCCGGGGTGGTACCAGTACCCCCACCCAGTACTACAGGGTACAACTGCTGTCCCTACGGGCGCGCGGGGTTAGACTCGCCCTTACTACCTGACCCTCTGCATTAGGCCCGGTGTCCCTACCCGACGTTCCGGGATAGAACCTCTTCCCCCAACGGTACTGTGGGCTTGTACCAGAAACCTTTGTGATGCGCCGGAGTTCACCTGTTGTCCCTACGGGCGCGCCCTGTTAGACCCGGCCTCCCTTCCTGAGCCCCCAGGGTAGGCCTGGTATCCCTACCTGGTGCACCTGCTTAAGCCTGGCGTCCCTTCCCGACGCTCCGGGGTAGTACCGGTACCCCCACCTGGTGCTCCTGGGTGGTACCTGTAACCCTCTACGGTACTCCGGGGTAGTACCAGTACCCACAACCGGCGCTCCGGGGTAGTACCGGTACCCCCATCGGGTGCTCCTGGGTGGTACCTGTAACCCTCTACGGCACTCCGGGGTGGTGCCAGTACTCCCACAGGTACTCCGGGTAGTACCCGTAACCCTCATTGGTACTCCGGGGTGGTACCAGTACCCCCACCCAGTACTACAGGGTACAACTGCTGTCCCTACGGGCGAGCGGGGTTAGACTCGCCCTTACTACCTGACCCTCTGCATTAGGCCCGGTGTCCCTCCCCGACGTTCCGGGATAGAACCTGTTCCCCCAACCGTACTATGGGGTTGTACCGGAAACCTTTGTGATGCGCCGGAGTTCACCTGCTGTCCCTACGGGCGCGCCCTGTTAGACCCGGCCTCCCTTCCTGAGCCCCCAGGGTAGGCCTGGTATCCCTACCTGGTGCACCTGCTTCAGCCTGGCGTCCCTTCCCGATGCTCCGGGGTAGTACCGGTACCCCCACCTGGTGCTCCTGAGTGGTACCTGTAACCCTCATTGGTACTCCGGGGTGGTACCAGTACCCACAGCCGGCGCTGCGGGGTAGTACCGTTACCACCACTCGGCACTCCGGGCTGGTACCAGTACCCCCACCCAGTACTACAGGGTACAACTGCTGTCCCTACGTGCGCGCTGTGTTACACCCGCCCTTTCTACCTGACCCTCCGCGTTAGGCCCAGTGTCCCTACCCGACGTTCTGGGATAGAACCTGTTCCCCCAACAATACTATGGGCTTGTACCGGAAACCTTTTTGATGCGCTGGAGTTCACCTGTTGTCCCTACGAGCGCGCCCTCTTACACCCGGCCTCCCTTCCTGAGCCCCCAGGGTAGGCCTGGTATCCCTACCTGGTGCATCTGCTGAAGCCTGGCGTCCCTTCCCGACGCTCCGGGGTAGTACCGGTACCCCCACCTGGTGTTCCTGGGTGGTACCTGTAACCCTCTACGGTACTCCGGGGTGGTTCCAGTACTCCCACCAGGTACTCCGGGTAGTGCCCGTAACCCTCATCGGTACTCCGGGGTGGTACCAGTACCCGCAACCGGCGCTCCGGGGTGGTACCGGTACCACCACTCGGCACTCCGGGCTGGTACCAGTACCCCCACCCAGTACTACAGGGTACAACTGCTGTCCCTATGGGCGAGCGGGGTTACACCCGCCCTTTCCACCTGACCCTGCGCGTTAGGCCCGGTGTCCCTACTCGACATTCCGGGATAGAACCTGTTCCCCCAACAGTACTATGGGCTTGTACCGGAAACCTTTTTGATGCACCGGAGTTCACCTGTTGTCCCTACGGGCGCGCCCTCTTACACCCGGCCTCCCTTCCTGAGCCCCCAGGGTAGGCCTGGTATCCCTACCTGGTGCACCTGCTAAAGCCTGGCGTCCCTTCCCGACGCTCCGCGGTAGTACCGGTACCCCCACCTGGTGTTCCTGGGTGGTACCCGTAACCCTCATCAGTACTCCGGGGTGGTACCTGTACCCGCAACCGGCGCTCCGGGGTGGTACTGGAACCACCACTCGGCACTCCAGGGTGGTACCAGTACCCCCACCCAGTACTACAGGGTACAACTGCTGTCCCTACGGGCGCGCGGGGTTAGACTCGCCCTTACTACCTGACCCTCTGCATTAGGCCCGGTGTCCCTACCCGACGTTCTGGGATAGAACCGGTTCCCCCAACAGTACTATGGGCTTGTACCGGAAAACTTTGTGATGCGCCGGAGTTCACCTGTTGTCCCTACGAGCGCACCCTGATAGACCCGGCCTCCCTTCCTGAGCCCCCAGGGTAGGCCTGGTATCCCTACCTGGTGCACCTGCTTAAGCCTGGCATCCCTTCCTGACGCTCCGGGGTAGTACCGGTACCCCCACCTGGTGCTCCTGGGTGGTACCTGTAACCCTCTACGGTACTCCGGGGTGGTACCAGTACTCCCACCAGGTACTCCGGGTAGTACCCGTAACCCTCATCGGTACTCCGGGGTGGTACCTGTACCCGCAACCGGCGCTCCGGGGTGGTACTGGTACCACCACTCGGCACTCCGGGGTGGTACCAGTACCCCCACCCAGTACTACAGGGTACAACTGCTGTCCCTACGGGCGCGCGGGGTTAGACTCGCCCTTACTACCTGACCCTCTGCATTAGGCCCGGTGTCCCTACCCGACGTTCCGGGATAGAACCTCTTCCCCCAACGGTACTATGGGCTTGTACCGGAAACCTTTGTGATGCGCCGGAGTTCACCTGTTGTCCCTACGGGTGCCCCCTTTTAGACCCGGCCTCCCTTCCTGACCCCCCAGGGTAGGCCTGGTATCCCTACCTGGTGCACCTGCTTAAGCCTGGCATCCCTTCCTGACGCTCCGCGGTAGTACCGGTACCCCCACCTGGTGCTCCTGGGTGGTACCTATATACCTCTACGGCACTCCGGGGTGGTTCCAGTACTCCCACCCGGTACTCCGGGGTAGTACCCGTAACCCTCATCGGTTCTCCGGGGTGGTACCAGTACCCGCAACCGGCGCTCCGGGGTGGTACCGGTACCACCACTCGGCACTCCGGGCTGGTACCAGTACCCCCACCCAGTACTACAGGGTACAACTGCTGTCCCTACGGGCGAGCGGGGTTACACCCGCCCTTTCTACCTGACCCTCTGCATGAGGCCCAGTGTCCCTACCCGACGTTCCAGGATAGAACCTGTTCCCCCAACAGTACTATGGGCTTGTACCGGAAACCTTTGTGATGCGCCGGAGTTCACCTGTTGTCCCTACAGGCGCGCCCTGTTAGACCCGGCCTCCCTTCCTGACCCCCCAGGGTAGGCCTGGTATCCCTACCTGGTGCACCTGCTTAAGCCTGGCGTCCCTTCCCGACGCTCCGCGGTAGTACCGGTACCCCCACCTGGTGCTCCCGTGTGGTACCTGTAACCCTCTACGGCACTCCAGGGTGGTACCAGTACTCCCACCCGGTACTCCGGGTAGTACCCGTAACCCTCATCGGTTCTCCGGGGTGGTACCAGTACCCGCAACCGGCGCTCCGGGGTGGTACCGGTACCACCACTCCGCACTCCGGGGTGGTACCAGTACCCCCACCTTTGTACTACAGGGTACAACTGCTGTCCCTACGGGCGAGCGGGGTTACACCCGCCCTTTCTACCTGACCCTCCGCGTTAGGCCCGGTGTCCCTACTCGACATTCCGGGATAGAACCTGTTCCCCCAACAGTACTATGGGGTTGTACCGGAAACCTTTTTGATGCACCGGAGTTCACCTGTTGTCCCTACGGGCGCGCCCTCTTACACCCGGCCTCCCTTCCTGAGCCCCCAGGGTAGGCCTGGTATCCCTACCTGGTGCACCTGCTAAAGCCTGGCGTCCCTTCCCGACGCTCCGCGGTAGTACCGGTACCCCCACCTGGTGTTCCTGGGTGGTACCCGTAACCCTCATCAGTACTCCGGGGTGGTACCTGTACCCGCAACCGGCGCTCCGGGGTGGTACTGGAACCACCACTCGGCACTCCGGGGTGGTACCAGTACCCCCACCCAGTACTACAGGGTACAACTGCTGTCCCTACGGGCGCGCGGGGTTAGACTCGCCCTTACTACCTGACCCTCTGCATTAGGCCCGGTGTCCCTACCCGACGTTCTGGGATAGAACCGGTTCCCCCAACAGTACTATGGGCTTGTACCGGAAAACTTTGTGATGCGCCGGAGTTCACCTGTTGTCCCTACGAGCGCACCCTGATAGACCCGGCCTCCCTTCCTGAGCCCCCAGGGTAGGCCTGGTATCCCTACCTGGTGCACCTGCTTAAGCCTGGCATCCCTTCCTGACGCTCCGCGGTAGTACCGGTACCCCCACCTGGTGCTCCTGGGTGGTACCTGTAACCCTCTACGGTACTCCGGGGTGGTACCAGTACTCCCACCAGGTACTCCGGGTAGTACCCGTAACCCTCATCGGTACTCCGGGGTGGTACCTGTACCCGCAACCGGCGCTCCGGGGTGGTACTGGTACCACCACTCGGCACTCCGGGGTGGTACCAGTACCCCCACCCAGTACTACAGGGTACAACTGCTGTCCCTACGGGCGCGCGGGGTTAGACTCGCCCTTACTACCTGACCCTCTGCATTAGGCCCGGTGTCCCTACCCGACGTTCCGGGATAGAACCTCTTCCCCCAACGGTACTGTGGGCTTGTACCAGAAACCTTTGTGATGCGCCGGAGTTCACCTGTTGTCCCTACGGGCGCGCCCTGTTAGACCCGGCCTCCCTTCCTGAGCCCCCAGGGTAGGCCTGGTATCCCTACCTGGTGCACCTGCTTAAGCCTGGCGTCCCTTCCCGACGCTCCGGGGTAGTACCGGTACCCCCACCTGGTGCTCCTGGGTGGTACCTGTAACCCTCTACGGTACTCCGGGGTAGTACCAGTACCCACAACCGGCGCTCCGGGGTAGTACCGGTACCCCCATCGGGTGCTCCTGGGTGGTACCTGTAACCCTCTACGGCACTCCGGGGTGGTGCCAGTACTCCCACAGGTACTCCGGGTAGTACCCGTAACCCTCATTGGTACTCCGGGGTGGTACCAGTACCCCCACCCAGTACTACAGGGTACAACTGCTGTCCCTACGGGCGAGCGGGGTTAGACTCGCCCTTACTACCTGACCCTCTGCATTAGGCCCGGTGTCCCTCCCCGACGTTCCGGGATAGAACCTGTTCCCCCAACCGTACTATGGGGTTGTACCGGAAACCTTTGTGATGCGCCGGAGTTCACCTGCTGTCCCTACGGGCGCGCCCTGTTAGACCCGGCCTCCCTTCCTGAGCCCCCAGGGTAGGCCTGGTATCCCTACCTGGTGCACCTGCTTCAGCCTGGCGTCCCTTCCCGATGCTCCGGGGTAGTACCGGTACCCCCACCTGGTGCTCCTGAGTGGTACCTGTAACCCTCATTGGTACTCCGGGGTGGTACCAGTACCCACAGCCGGCGCTGCGGGGTAGTACCGTTACCACCACTCGGCACTCCGGGCTGGTACCAGTACCCCCACCCAGTACTACAGGGTACAACTGCTGTCCCTACGTGCGCGCTGTGTTACACCCGCCCTTTCTACCTGACCCTCCGCGTTAGGCCCAGTGTCCCTACCCGACGTTCTGGGATAGAACCTGTTCCCCCAACAATACTATGGGCTTGTACCGGAAACCTTTTTGATGCGCCGGAGTTCACCTGTTGTCCCTACGGGCGCGCCCTCTTACACCCGGCCTCCCTTCCTGAGCCCCCAGGGTAGGCCTGGTATCCCTACCTGGTGCATCTGCTGAAGCCTGGCGTCCCTTCCCGACGCTCCGGGGTAGTACCGGTACCCCCACCTGGTGTTCCTGGGTGGTACCTGTAACCCTCTACGGTACTCCGGGGTGGTTCCAGTACTCCCACCAGGTACTCCGGGTAGTGCCCGTAACCCTCATCGGTACTCCGGGGTGGTACCAGTACCCGCAACCGGCGCTCCGGGGTGGTACCGGTACCACCACTCGGCACTCCGGGCTGGTACCAGTACCCCCACCCAGTACTACAGGGTACAACTGCTGTCCCTATGGGCGAGCGGGGTTACACCCGCCCTTTCCACCTGACCCTGCGCGTTAGGTCCGGTGTCCCTACTCAACATTCCGGGATAGAACCTGTTCCCCCAACAGTACTATGGGCTTGTACCGGAAACCTTTTTGATGCACCGGAGTTCACCTGTTGTCCCTACGGGCGCGCCCTCTTACACCCGGCCTCCCTTCCTGAGCCCCCAGGGTAGGCCTGGTATCCCTACCTGGTGCACCTGCTAAAGCCTGGCGTCCCTTCCCGACGCTCCGCGGTAGTACCGGTACCCCCACCTGGTGTTCCTGGGTGGTACCCGTAACCCTCATCAGTACTCCGGGGTGGTACCTGTACCCGCAACCGGCGCTCCGGGGTGGTACTGGAACCACCACTCGGCACTCCGGGGTGGTACCAGTACCCCCACCCAGTACTACAGGGTACAACTGCTGTCCCTACGGGCGCGCGGGGTTAGACTCGCCCTTACTACCTGACCCTCTGCATTAGGCCCGGTGTCCCTACCCGACGTTCTGGGATAGAACCGGTTCCCCCAACAGTACTATGGGCTTGTACCGGAAAACTTTGTGATGCGCCGGAGTTCACCTGTTGTCCCTACGAGCGCACCCTGATAGACCCGGCCTCCCTTCCTGAGCCCCCAGGGTAGGCCTGGTATCCCTACCTGGTGCACCTGCTTAAGCCTGGCATCCCGTCCTGACGCTCCGGGGTAGTACCGGTACCCCCACCTGGTGCTCCTGGGTGGTACCTGTAACCCTCTACGGTACTCCGGGGTGGTACCAGTACTCCCACCAGGTACTCCGGGTAGTACCCGTAACCCTCATCGGTACTCCGGGGTGGTACCTGTACCCGCAACCGGCGCTCCGGGGTGGTACTGGTACCACCACTCGGCACTCCGGGGTGGTACCAGTACCCCCACCCAGTACTACAGGGTACAACTGCTGTCCCTACGGGCGCGCGGGGTTAGACTCGCCCTTACTACCTGACCCTCTGCATTAGGCCCGGTGTCCCTACCCGACGTTCCGGGATAGAACCTCTTCCCCCAACGGTACTATGGGCTTGTACCGGAAACCTTTGTGATGCGCCGGAGTTCACCTGTTGTCCCTACGGGTGCCCCCTTTTAGACCCGGCCTCCCTTCCTGACCCCCCAGGGTAGGCCTGGTATCCCTACCTGGTGCACCTGCTTAAGCCTGGCATCCCTTCCTGACGCTCCGCGGTAGTACCGGTACCCCCACCTGGTGCTCCTGGGTGGTACCTGTATCCCTCTACGGCACTCCGGGGTGGTTCCAGTACTCCCACCCGGTACTCCGGGGTAGTACCCGTAACCCTCATCGGTTCTCCGGGGTGGTACCAGTACCCGCAACCGGCGCTCCGGGGTGGTACCGGTACCACCACTCGGCACTCCGGGCTGGTACCAGTACCCCCACCCAGTACTACAGGGTACAAATGCTGTCCCTACGGGCGAGCGGGGTTACACCCGCCCTTTCTACCTGACCCTCTGCATGAGGCCCAGTGTCCCTACCCGACGTTCCAGGATAGAACCTGTTCCTCCAACAGTACTATGGGCTTGTACCGGAAACCTTTGTGATGCGCCGGAGTTCACCTGTTGTCCCTACAGGCGCGCCCTGTTAGACCCGGCCTCCCTTCCTGACCCCCCAGGGTAGGCCTGGTATCCCTACCTGGTGCACCTGCTTAAGCCTGGCGTCCCTTCCCGACGCTCCGCGGTAGTACCGGTACCCCCACCTGGTGCTCCCGTGTGGTACCTGTAACCCTCTACGGCACTCCAGGGTGGTACCAGTACTCCCACCCGGTACTCCGGGTAGTACCCGTAACCCTCATCGGTTCTCCGGGGTGGTACCAGTACCCGCAACCGGCGCTCCGGGGTGGTACCGGTACCACCACTCCGCACTCCGGGGTGGTACCAGTACCCCCACCTTTGTACTACAGGGTACAACTGCTGTCCCTACGGGCGCGCGGGGTTAGACTCGCCCTTACTACCTGACCCTCTGCATGAGGCCCGGTGTCCCTACCCGACGTTCTGGGATAGAACCAGTTCCCCCAACAGTACTATGGGCTTGTACCGGAAACCTTTGTGATGCGCCGGAGTTCACCTGTTGTCCCTACGGGCGCACCCTGTTAGACCCGTCCTCCCTTCCTGAGCCCCCAGGTTAGGCCTGGTATCCCTACCTGGTGCACCTGCTTAAGCCTGGCGTCCCTTCCTGACGCTCTGCGGTAGTACCGGTACCCCCACCTGGTGCTCCTGGGTGGTACCTGTAACCCTCTACAGTACTCCGGGGTGCTACCAGTACTCCCACCCGATACTCCGGGGTAGTACCCGTAACCCTCATCGGTTCTCCGGGGTGGTACCTGTACCCGCAACCGGCGCTCCGGGGTGGTACCGGTACCACCACTCGGCACTCCGGGGTGGTACCAGTGCCCCCACCCAGTACTACAGGGTACAACTGCTGTCCCTACGGGCGCACGGTGTTACACCCGCCCTTACTACCTGACCCTGAGCGTTAGGCCCGGTGTCCCTACCCGACGTTCCGGGATAGAACCGGTTCCCCCAACAGTACTATGGGGTTGTACCGGAAACCTTTGTGATGCGCCGGAGTTCACCTGTTGTCCCTAGGGGCGCGCCCTGTTAGACCCGGCCTCCCTTCCTGAGCCCCCAGGGTAGGCCTGGTATCCCTACCTGGTGCACCTGCTTAAGCCTGGCGTCCCATCCCGACGCTCCGGGGTAGTACCGGTACCCCCACCTGGTGCTCCTGGGTGGTGCCTGTAACCCTCTACGGCACTCCGGGGTGGTACCAGTACTCCCACCAGGTACTCCGGGTAGTGCCCGTAACCCTCATCGGTTCTCCGGGGTGGTACCAGTACCCGCAACCGGCGCTCCGGGGTGGTACCGGTACCACCACTCGGCACTCCGGGGTGGTACCAGTACCCCCACCCAGTACTACAGGGTACAACTGCTGTCCCTACGGGCGCGTGGGCTTAGACTCGCCCTTACTACCTGACCCTCTGCATTAGGCCCGGTGTCCGTACCCGACGTTCTGGGATAGAAACTGTTCCCCCAACAGTACTATGGGCTTGTACCGGAAACCTTTGTGATGCGCCGGAGTTCACCTGTTGTCCCTACGGGTGCCCCCTTTTAGGCCCGGCCTCCCTTCCTGACCCCCCAGGGTAGGCCTGGTATCCCTACCTGGTGCACCTGCTTAAGCCTGGCATCCCTTCCTGACGCTCCGGGGTAGTACCGGTACCCCCACCTGGTGCTCCTGGGTGGTACCTGTATCCCTCTACGGCACTCCGGGGTGGTTCCAGTACTCCCACCCGGTACTCCGGGGTAGTACCCGTAACCCTCATCGGTTCTCCGGGGTGGTACCAGTACCCGCAACCGGCGCTCCGGGGTGGTACCGGTACCACCACTCGGCACTCCGGGGTGGTACCAGTACCCCCACCCAGTACTACAGGGTACAACTGCTGTCGCTACGGGCGCGTGGGGTTAGACTCGCCCTTACTACCTGACCCTCTGCATTAGGCCCGGTGTCCGTACCCGACGTTCTGGGATAGAAACTGTTCCCCCAACAGTACTATGGGCTTGTACCGGAAACCTTTGTGATGCGCCGGAGTTCACCTGTTGTCCCTACGGGTGCCCCCTTTTAGGCCCGGCCTCCCTTCCTGACCCCCCAGGGTAGGCCTGGTATCCCTACCTGGTGCACCTGCTTAAGCCTGGCATCCCTTCCTGACGCTCCGCGGTAGTACCGGTACCCCCACCTGGTGCTCCTGGGTGGTACCCGTAACCCTCTATGGCACTCCGGGGTGGTACCAGTACTCCCACCAGGTACTCCGGGTAGTGCCCGTAACCCTCATTGGTTCTCCCGGGTGGTACCAGTACCCGCAACCGGCGCTCCGGGGTGGTACCGGTACCACCACTCGGCACTCCGGGCTGGTACCAGTACCCCCACCCAGTACTACAGGGTACAACTACTGTCGCTACGGGCGCGTGGGGTTAGACTCGCCCTTACTACCTGACCCTCTGCATTAGGCCCGGTGTCCGTACCCGACGTTCTGGGATAGAAACTGTTCCCCCAACAGTACTATGGGCTTGTACCGGAAACCTTTGTGATGCGCCGGAGTTCACCTGTTGTCCCTACGGGTGCCCCCTTTTAGACCCGGCCTCCCTTCCTGACCCCCCAGGGTAGGCCTGGTATCCCTACCTGGTGCACCTGCTTAAGCCTGGCATCCCTTCCTGACGCTCCGCGGTAGTACCGGTACCCCCACCTGGTGCTCCTGGGTGGTACCTGTATCCCTCTACGGCACTCCGGGGTGGTTCCAGTACTCCCACCCGGTACTCCGGGGTAGTACCCGTAACCCTCATCGGTTCTCCGGGGTATACCAGTACCCGCAACCGGCGCTCCGGGGTGGTACCGGTACCACCACTCGGCACTCCGGGCTGGTACCAGTACCCCCAACCAGTATTACAGGGCACAACTGCTGTCCCTACGGGCGAGCGGGGTTACACCCGCCCTTTCTACCTGACCCTCCGCGTTAGGCCCGGTGTCCCTACCCGAAGTTCCGGGATAGAACCTGTTCCCTCAACAGTACTATGGGCTTGTACCGGAAACCTTTGTGATGTGCCGGAGTTCACCTGTTGTCCCTAGGGGCGCGCCCTGTTAGACCCGGCCTCCCTTCCTGAGCCCCCAGGGTAGGCCTGGTATCCCTACCTGGTGCACCTGCTTAAGCCTGGCGTCCCTTCCCGACGCTCCGGGGTAGTACCGGTACCCCCACCTGGTGCTCCTGGGTGGTACCTGTAACCGTCTACGGCACTCCGGGGTGGTTCCAGTACTCCCACCAGGTACTCCGGGTAGTACCCGTAACCCTCATCGGTACTCCGGGGTGGTACCTGTACCCGCAACCGGCACTCCGGGGTGGTACTGGTAGCACCACTCGGCACTCCGGGGTGGTACCAGTACCCCCACCCAGTACTACAGGGTACAACTGCTGTCCCTACGGGCGAGCGGGGTTACACCCGCCCTTACTACCTGACCCTGTGCATTAGGCCCGGTGTCCCTACCCGACGTTCCGGGATAGAACCTCTTCCCCCAACGGTACTATGGGCTTGTACCGGAAACCTTTGTGATGCGCCGGAGTTCACCTGTTGTCCCTACGGGCGCGCCCTGTTAGACCCGGCCTCCCTTCCTGAGCCCCCAGGGTAGGCCTGGTATCCCTACCTGGTGCACCTGCTTAAGCCTGGCGTCCCTTCCCGACGCTCCGGGGTAGTACCGGTACCCCCACCTGGTGCTCCTGGGTGGTACCTGTAACCCTCTACGGTACTCCGGGGTAGTACCAGTACCCACAACCGGCGCTCCGGGGTAGTACCGGTACCCCCACCGGGTGCTCCAGGTTGGTACCTGTAACCCTCTACGGTACTCCGGGGTGGTTCCAGTACTCCCACCAGGTACTCCGGGTAGTGCCCGTAACCCTCATCGGTACTCCGGGGTGGTACCAGTACCCGCAACCGGCGCTCCGGGGTGGTACCGGTACCACCACTCGGCACTCCGGGCTGGTACCAGTACCCCCACCCAGTACTACAGGGTACAACTGCTGTCCCTATGGGCGAGCGGGGTTACACCCGCCCTTTCCACCTGACCCTGCGCGTTAGGCCCGGTGTCCCTACCCGACATTCCGGGATAGAACCTGTTCCCCCAACAGTACTATGGGCTTGTACCGGAAACCTTTTTGATGCACCGGAGTTCACCTGTTGTCCCTACGGGCGCGCCCTCTTACACCCGGCCTCCCTTCCTGAGCCCCCAGGGTAGGCCTGGTATCCCTACCTGGTGCACCTGCTAAAGCCTGGCGTCCCTTCCCGACGCTCCGCGGTAGTACCGGTACCCCCACCTGGTGTTCCTGGGTGGTACCTGTAACCCGCATTGGTACTCCGGGGTGGTACCAGTACCCACAGCCGGCGCTCCGGTGTATTACCGGTACCACCACTCGGCACTCCGGGGTGGTACCAGTACTCCCACCAGGTACTCCGGGTAGTACCCGTAACCCTCATCGGTACTCCGGGGTGGTACCTGTACCCGCAACCGGCGCTCCGGGGTGGTACTGGTACCACCACTCGGCACTCCGGGGTGGTACCAGTACCCCCACCCAGTACTACAGGGTACAACTGCTGTCCCTACGGGCGCGCGGGGTTAGACTCGCCCTTACTACCTGACCCTCTGCATTAGGCCCGGTGTCCCTACCCGACGTTCCGGGATAGAACCTCTTCCCCCAACGGTACTATGGGCTTGTACCAGAAACCTTTGTGATGCGCCGGAGTTCACCTGTTGTCCCTACGGGCGCGCCCTTTTAGACCCGGCCTCCCTTCCTGAGCCCCCAGGGTAGGCCTGGTATCCCTACCTGGTGCACCTGCTTAAGCCTGGCGTCCCTTCCCGACGCTCCGGGGTAGTACCGGTACCCCCACCTGGTGCTCCTGGGTGGTACCTGTAACCCTCTACGGTACTCCGGGGTAGTACCAGTACCCACAACCGGCGCTCCGGGGTAGTACCGGTACCCCCATCGGGTGCTCCTGGGTGGTACCTGTAACCCTCTACGGCACTCCGGGGTGGTGCCAGTACTCCCACAGGTACTCCGGGTAGTACCCGTAACCCTCATTGGTACTCCGGGGTGGTACCAGTACCCCCACCCAGTACTACAGGGTACAACTGCTGTCCCTACGGGCGAGCGGGGTTAGACTCGCCCTTACTACCTGACCCTCTGCATTAGGCCCGGTGTCCCTCCCCGACGTTCCGGGATAGAACCTGTTCCCCCAACCGTACTATGGGGTTGTACCGGAAACCTTTGTGATGCGCCGGAGTTCACCTGTTGTCCCTACGGGCGCGCCCTGTTAGACCCGGCCTCCCTTCCTGAGCCCCCAGGGTAGGCCTGGTATCCCTACCTGGTGCACCTGCTTCAGCCTGGCGTCCCTTCCCGATGCTCCGGGGTAGTACCGGTACCCCCACCTGGTGCTCCTGAGTGGTACCTGTAACCCTCATTGGTACTCCGGGGTGGTACCAGTACCCACAGCCGGCGCTGCGGGGTAGTACCGTTACCACCACTCGGCACTCCGGGCTGGTACCAGTACCCCCACCCAGTACTACAGGGTACAACTGCTGTCCCTACGTGCGCGCTGTGTTACACCCGCCCTTTCTACCTGACCCTCCGCGTTAGGCCCAGTGTCCCTACCCGACGTTCTGGGATAGAACCTGTTCCCCCAACAATACTATGGGCTTGTACCGGAAACCTTTTTGATGCGCCGGAGTTCACCTGTTGTCCCTACGGGCGCGCCCTCTTACACCCGGCCTCCCTTCCTGAGCCCCCAGGGTAGGCCTGGTATCCCTACCTGGTGCACCTGCTTAAGCCTGGCGTCCCTTCCCGACGCTCCGGTGTAGTACCGGTACCCCCACCTGGTGTTCCTGGGTGGTACCTGTAACCCTCTACGGTACTCCGGGGTGGTTCCAGTACTCCCACCAGGTACTCCGGGTAGTGCCCGTAACCCTCATCGGTACTCCGGGGTGGTACCAGTACCCGCAACCGGCGCTCCGGGGTGGTACCGGTACCACCACTCGGCACTCCGGGCTGGTACCAGTACCCCCACCCAGTACTACAGGGTACAACTGCTGTCCCTATGGGCGAGCGGGGTTACACCCGCCCTTTCCACCTGACCCTGCGCGTTAGGCCCGGTGTCCCTACTCGACATTCCGGGATAGAACCTGTTCCCCCAACAGTACTATGGGCTTGTACCGGAAACCTTTTTGATGCACCGGAGTTCACCTGTTGTCCCTACGGGCGCGCCCTCTTACACCCGGCCTCCCTTCCTGAGCCCCCAGGGTAGGCCTGGTATCCCTACCTGGTGCACCTGCTAAAGCCTGGCGTCCCTTCCCGACGCTCCGCGGTAGTACCGGTACCCCCACCTGGTGTTCCTGGGTGGTACCCGTAACCCTCATCAGTACTCCGGGGTGGTACCTGTACCCGCAACCGGCGCTCCGGGGTGGTACTGGAACCACCACTCGGCACTCCGGGGTGGTACCAGTACCCCCACCCAGTACTACAGGGTACAACTGCTGTCCCTACGGGCGCGCGGGGTTAGACTCGCCCTTACTACCTGACCCTCTGCATTAGGCCCGGTGTCCCTACCCGACGTTCTGGGATAGAACCGGTTCCCCCAACAGTACTATGGGCTTGTACCGGAAACCTTTGTGATGCGCCGGAGTTCACCTGTTGTCCCTACGAGCGCACCCTGATAGACCCGGCCTCCCTTCCTGAGCCCCCAGGGTAGGCCTGGTATCCCTACCTGGTGCACCTGCTTCAGCCTGGCGTCCCTTCCCGATGCTCCGGGGTAGTACCGGTACCCCCA